>NC_141036.1:46411250-46565000 GCF_052040795.2 Danio rerio | reverse complement strand
TTGTTGGCTGAGAAGTGCTTTGTTGTTATGTTTTACATTTTTCCTGTTTTTAGAAGTTGTAAATAAAGTCAAAAATTAAACAATCATACAATATAAATGAAGAGCAATTATTGATTAAAAATAATTATTCATAGATCGAGCCACTCATTACTGGCCTAAAATGATGCATGCAAACAAAAAACAAACACACACACTCTCTCGTCTCAGCCCGACTGCAGACCCACCAAAAATAAATAAAGAAACATAAAAAGAGCCTGTTAAAAAGTCCTATTGAAAGATCAAAATCTTTTTCTCAAATAAAACATGAGAAGAAATCAATAACCGTGAAGCTTTTTTTAATTTGAGCTTTCAAAATCTCTCATATTTCAGTTTCGTTTCTGCACTGCTTTAATGCTTGTTTGTATTTTCAAGTTTTTTTTTAGTTAGTTAATTTTAGCTAAACTTCAAGTTTCATTTAGAAAATAGTTGAGTAATCAGATAACATTTAGACCAGTTTAACCAGTTTATGAGAACATTGTGCATTTAATTATATTTAACCGTCTAAGGACAAGGTTATTTTGATATCCAATAACAACATTAAATGACGTTGATATTTAGTTGATTTTAGGTTGTGTTAGTAAGTGACCAAAAATTAATATTGAGCCAACATCTTAAACCAACGGCATATTGACGTCAAATACTGACATTTATTTGTCAGGTATAGCAACCAAAATCCAACATCTAATAGGCAGAATATTGGTAACATCTACACAACATCAAGCTGTAACAACATTAGATGTTGATATTTGGTTGATTTTAGGTTGAACGTTTGACGTTGACGTCGGCCTAACATTGAGTTCTGATGTCAACCCGATTTTCATTTCCAAACAAAATGCAACGTCCCCAAAATGTTGGGGTACAACTTAAATCTGATTTCATGTTGACGTCTGCTGGGTTTTTATGGCCATTTCGATCTTGATACAGTAAACATTTGTAATTTTTTCATCAATGACATGCATCTAAACAGTCTCTGGGTCACTGCCCGTAAAGATTTTGGACATCTTGGACACTTTTAATGCTTCCAAATAGTTTGCTGCAATTATAAATCGCCCATGTCTTCTATGTGCGATTTGACTGGACAGGAATGACAGCAATGAATTTTAGAAACCCCATAGACAAAAAAAAAAGTTACTACAGGTTGAAGGAAAGTAGTGGAGTAAAAGTACCAATACTGCACTAAAATCCTGAGAGAATCTACTCTATTACAGTAATTTGAGTGTTTGTAATTTGTTACGTTACACCACTGCACATTACACATTTACTATTATCCACTTGTGATCTGATTAACAAAAAGGCATCCTAATCCCAGATGAGGGTGCCTACTGCCTAAATGTTCAGATCACTTAACATATTGTAGTAGCTCTTAAGACTAAACTGTCTAGTTAACAATTGCTTCATTCATTGTTTCCATAATTTCCTACATCTAGAATGAAGTGTATAATTAGCATTAAGTCTCCAGTGCAAAGAAAGCTCATCTTCTGAAGAATCAGATGTTCCTCTGGGGGAGGTTTGCATGTCCTCTGATGAGCTCCAGTCCCCAGGTTCAACATCAAGTAGCTTGAATTGCTCTGATCTCACATTCTTACATATCGTAAGCCATTAAGAACCACCTCTGAGGCCATAGTACAGCAAACTGGCACACACAAAGAGAGGGAGTGTGAGGAGAGAGTAAAAAACACACAAAAAATGTTTCATCTGCAGAGGACACAGGGTCTCAAGCACCGTAAAGCACATGTTCATTAGTGCTATTTTTTGTCTAGAATTGAGTATGTTTCAGTAGGGCCCATTAAAACAGCCTAATGGTTATTACTCTGCTTCCCCATTATCAGCCACCGTTCATATTTTTGTTTATCTTGTTCCACTGTATTGAGTACGTTTTTTATGGAAATGCACCAGAATGAATTGCCAATTCATTCCTCATAATTCTTTGGCGAGAATTAAATTGCTTTTAGAATAATGATGGGGCTTGTGTTTTGCAGTCTTGGAAAGTATCTTTGTCTTTTTTTCTCACAGAAGAACCTCCTTTGTTAAATAGGCTGGAGAGCATCTTCAGGGCCCACAGACACACAGAGAAGAGTCTGGAGAGTCTGATTTAACCTATATTATTGGTCTTTTTTGTCTTTATTTACATATAGTAAACATAAAATCATTAGGGAAGAAAGAGAGAAAGCTTTAGTCTTCTGATGCTGTAGCTCACCTGCTTCATGCTTTGTATGTTCATTTATACTTATTTATATACATAGCAAATGTTTTTTATTCGATGCAGGCTCATTCTGAGAATGTACCCCTATATACATTTCTGGAGACCATGAAATACGTCCGGGGAGCTACATTTTTTTGCCATTCGCACCTGCTGTTCTCTTGTGAATCCACCAGAGGCTGCTGTCGACAGACTGTTTGACTGACTGACTGACCAATCACCTGACCCACCCTCCTCCTTCCCTAAACCCAACCAAGAGTAGTTTCAAAAGCACATTTTGTCCCTCCCACCTACTTCCCTAAACCCAACCGACAAATTTAAGAAGAAATCCAGAAAAAGAAAAGCCGTTGTCTGATTTTTACCACATTTTACTACATTCTCACCCTGTTATTTACATGTTTATTTTATTTTTTGGCTTAGGTTTTTGTCTTACATGCTTTCTGGAACTGTTCTTCACTGGACTAGAACTCTATCATCGTGGTCATTTCCTCTCTGCACATCTAGTCCACCTACATACCTGGTGAGCTAACTGGACAAACGGTAACAGCCAGAAGACGTCCAAATGAAGGTTAGTGGTCAGCTGTTAAATGCGAAAAGGAATCTTTTCTGAGTGTTGTTTATCTGTTTAGTGAACTTTGCAACATGTTTCCCTTGCCTTGCCTTCCATTGGCTTGTTTTATTTGACCCTTGCTTTGTCTGTTTACATTGCTTGCTGACCATTCGCCTGTTTTTTGTATCTGTTTGACCCTGTTGATCATTGCCTGCCTGACTACTCTTACTCTTATTAATAAAGAACTGCATTTGGATCCTCAACTTCGTTGTCAGCATCCTACAGTTACGAATGTAATGGAGGGGCATAAAAATGCAATATTTTGTTATAGAATGTAGTGAAGTAAAAGTACAAATGTGCTAAAGAAAATATACTCAGATAAAGTACTGATATAAATTACTTACTCACTATTCTTCAACTTAGTCCTTGATTTATCAGTAGTCGCCACAGTGGAATGAACCGCCAATTACTCTGCCTCATGTTTGTGCGGCAGATAGCCTTTCAGCCACAAACCAGCCCTGGAAATCATTGAATTGGTTTTGGCCAATCTTGATTACCAAATTCACCTATACTGCATGTCTACGGCTCACCCGCAGGGAACCCACAACCTTTTTGATGTAAGGCGACAATGCTAACCAGCCACTTTGCCGCCCATAGAAATGACTTGAGTACAGTATTGACATAAAAGTACTTACTTATAAACTTATCAGTGCCTTCATAGTAGCCAAACCAGTAGGGTCATTCTCCTGTGACATCAATAACAAATATTCTTATCAGTTGGATAGGGTTTTCTATACACTATAGAGATAGTTGTGCATGAAATTCCCAATAGATCAGCTATTTCTGAAATACTCATATAGTCTGTATACATATATATGATGCATGATGTATATCATATAGCACCAACAATCATGTTCAAAATGAGCTTTCTTCCCAATTCTGATATTCTGTTTTAGAACTTCAGATGTTTTTCTTTTTTCTTTTTTTTAATGATTATTTATTTATTGCAGAACAAAGTCAGCATACATAGCTAGCAACAAGAACTTCAGATGTTTTTCTTGACCACATCTACATGCCTAAATGTATTGAGTTTCTACGATGCGATTGGCATATCAGATATTTGCATCAACATACAGTTGAACAGGTGAACCTAATAAAGTGGCCATGGAACATAACTTTAATTGAAAGGCATGGGTGACCTCTTCCCATTGCAGGTCTATCTAGGAATCTACTCTCTCTCCTGCTCGAAGATGAAAGATTGATTGGCTGATGAAGAAACAGCCTCAGCTTCGGTGGCGGTTGTGTTTGCTTTTCCCTCCGATTTCTCTTTCCCAGGCCAGAGCATCTGAGCAAGCCCCCAAATATTAAGCTTGCACATTTTGATATTCATTGTTGCGTTTTGGGTTCACACTATCTTGGCTTTATGGTATGGTAAATGTTCTCATTTGGGCCAACTTGGCGTGGTTGGTGAAAATCGCTCAGAAATTGGGTATCGGTTTGATGTGAGATAAGAGGCAGTGATAATCATGCCTCAGTGCCCGTGGCATCTATCAAATCATGAGGGAGGCGGTTTTTGTGTCCGGTTGCTTAGAAACAGTGGGTTGGGAAAATGAGTTGCCATTGTAACGTTGAGACCGAAAAGATTGGCAAGACCGGTGAACGCATTCAACCGTTCAATGAGATTGCCACTGTGAGAATGACATTATTTAGCTGGCTTTCTGCTTTTGTGCTTTAGAGTTTTGGCTTTGTGCGTTTATGGAACACACACAGAGGACAGAAAGATGGCTCTTCACAAATGTTATTTCGTAAAACATGATTAGACCTGCTCTGCATTGGATGACCCAGTATGTTTTGTGCACCCGTTACCTAGGAAGATTTTTTTTTCTAATGTTTTAAGTCATTAATCAGAAACTATTGTGTGTAAAGAGTATTTTTATAAAAAATCATCTGGACACTGTGGCTGTTTCTCAATTCCAAGAATGCAGAGAACGGACTTGTGTTCTTGTGAAGATCGATTTTGCCAGTTTACCTCAGAAGAACGAACTCGGGAGACCGCGAGAACAGAGAACGTGTCTTCTGAGAAATGAGATGCTGCATATTTCCTGATGATCACATGATCTTCAAGCATTTTTAATGAAAAAATATTCAAACATTACAGCATTTGTACAACGATTTGTTGTTTTTCCCCTTTTCAATATATATATAAGGTTCACAAAACCCTTACAAACATACATTGCACAATACAAATAACAGATTTTAATAGGAATTTCAGCAAATAAACACACCCTTAATGTGTTTATGCTTTTATCAAGATTTTCATTAGTAATGTTTACTTTCACCGTCTCATTTAGAGAAACTCCTAAGATAAATAAGTTATATCTCTGAACTTTAATAATAAACAGGTTCCCACCTCCTTTATTTAGCCGCAATGATTTCTGGGACTCAAGTCTGCATCGGTGCATCCTCGATAACAAGAACACATCCAGGAACAATCAAGCGTCCTCTGTTCTTGCGGTCTTGAGTTTTGGAACTGAACTTTGGCGGTTGGTGATGACGTTACACAACAACACAATCTCTGAAGAACACATATTGAGAAGCCTATGACAATGAAATTCAGTTCCAAAAAAACATCAACAAAGAAAAACATTGCTTTCAGATTTTGATACTGCAACAAAAGAAAAAGCCATTAGAAACAAGTCATTATCAGTATCATCTCCCTAATTGATTAGTTCAAAACAGATATTCCTTCAGCATCAAAACAAGTCTTTGTAAAACAGGCAAGAGAATCTGTTTCTCTTTTGGACCTATTTATTGTGGTTTCTTATTTCCATTCCAACCTGACTCAACTCAGTGGTGTGCCCTATGAAAATTGTCTTTCCCCCTTTTACATCTTTCAATTAGGGTTGGTTCGATAGGCAATGCCATCGTTGATCACCAATGACCTATAGACATCACAATGCTGAGCCGTCATCATGATCCTCTATCCCACCCCCATCCCAGCAGCAACCCACTTGGGAAAAATACACCCTCAGGCCTCATTTACACTAGTTCATCTTAATTTTAAAATGGCATTTTAGAACAAAAACTATCCACGTCCACACTGGCGTTTCATCTAGCATTTCTGAAAAGCTCTCCATCCACACTACACTGCTGAAAATGCACATTATGTGACCACGAACACACACACACACACACACACACACACACACACACATTGGCATGCGCTGCAATATTTGCGCACGTGAGCTCCACCAGTCAGCAGGTGCTTTAAGCACAAAACCCCAGAGAGCAGTGCACGTCGGACAGTTTATCAAGGATGTACCACTGGATCGCGTCTCGCTATCGTTGTTAAATGTGTTATATTTAATTAATCTTGTCTCTGACTAATGACTCTTTGATCTTTTGGTCATTAGTACACTGCTTAAATTTTTCGCTTTCACGCTTGTACTTAGTAATTTTAGCGAAAACCTCAGATACTGTTGGTTGGTTTCTGTTGGTTGTGAACTTTTTTTACCAACCAAGTTTGTCGACGCCATTATAACGACACAGATCACTCTGCCTATTTATGCCAAAGTACCACAGAAAAAGTGATTGACAGGTGGGAATTTGTGTGTAAGTTCTCAGGTAGTTGAAATGGTTGGCTACAAGTAATTAATTCATTATGAATTAATTAATTATTCATAAGTAATTAATTCACCGCTGCCTACAATGACGATGCCTTCATCCATGGTGTTGTTTCACAATAGACATTGTATGATGCCAAACTGGTCGACATCACCTAACCCTACTTTCAATTCAGCTTTATTTCTGTAGTGTTGTCTACAATGTAGCTTGAGTCAAAGCTGCTTAACATAGAGGCAGTTCTAGTAAATGAACTGCTTCAGTTCAGCTCTTACAGTTGATGTCATTAAATGTCACTGCTGAGAGCCAAAACAAGAGCAAATCCAACTGAGCGCAGCTCCACAAGTACCAAACCAAGCAAGCCAGTAGTGACAGTGATGAGGAACAAACTTAACCAGCTGACAAAAGTGAAGGAAAAAAGAACCCTTAAGAAAAGCCAAGCTCAGCTGGGCACGACCAGTTCTCCTCTGTCAAATGTCTTGTGCAGAGTATAAGCTGGAGGCTTGAGAACAATAGATATCTGTTGTAGAGAAGCTGTGGGTCAAAGTACCTCACCGTTGAGTGTTTAAGCCCACGGGATCAATAGGGGGATTCGTCTGTCTCTGGGGTCTCACGCTCCCTACTCCTCCATGATCACCACAGTATCTGCTCAGGATGCGGGCCGCGTCCAAGATTTTGTAGACCTCGAGATAAGAAAAAAAAAAACAGATATAATTGTAAATGCCTTTCTAATTATATTGTTTTATTTGGGAAGTGTTCCCAGGAAGTGTTCCCTTCTTCCCTAGCATCACAAAATTTCTTACTCTGTTAAACATCATTTGGGAAATATTTGAAAAAGAAAAACGGAAATCAGGAGGGCTAATAAGTTTCACTTCAACTGTATTTACACTCTTACCAGTAAATGATATTAAGTTCTATTCCGAGAGTTGTCATGACTGAACTGAATGCAAGAAAAATAGTTTTCAATGTTCCCATTTAAGCCAGAAACTGAAAACAGTAGCTCCTCGTTTCAGAAGTTCAGCACACGCCACCGCTGTCAGTATCATGTCTTCAAGCGTCGCAGGTGTTGTGGTTACTCAGTGAGATTGCACGCCTGTCACGTACTATCGCCTGCTTATAAATTTAAGTAAGTGAATAACAGCGTGAGCGAGGGTGCTGTGTGCGTGTGTGTGTCTCACCCGGTGGCCTGGAAAAGCATTTTCACTCCAGTGAATCCGTCGTGACAACAGGTATTAGGGTATGATTTGCCACTGAGCTTAATGGAGCTTAAAGAAAGTGGCCCTGAGCTTCTCTCCTGTCCGTCCCTCCCATCACATCACGAGAGTGTTCGCGAAGGCTGGTGTCACCTTGATATCAATGACCTGCCACTTTGCATGGGGGGGATTTAGGACTGTGGAGCTGAGATAGTGTCTCACACTTGCAAGCACAAGTCCAGCACAGATTCTCCTTCCATTGATTTCTAACATTATTCTTTCTTTGTTTTATACTGCCATTTCTGTATGTCACAGATCATGAGCTGGCATGGTGACTGTGAAAGGCAGGGGAATACAGGAGATTTATGGAGAAGGTACAGTGGATCAGAAAAAGTCAAATCACATCTTAAAGGTTGATTTCACACAAAATTGAATATGGTCATGCCATTCCAAACCCACAGTTGAAGTTATTATTATTAGCCCTCCAATAATTTTATTGTTATTCTTTTTTATTTTATTTTTGTTTAATATTTCCTAAATGATGTTGAACAGAGCAAGGATTTGTTTACAGTATTCCCGATAATATTTTTTATTTTGGAGAAAGTCTTATTTGTTTTTTGTTTTTTTTGGCTAAAAAAAGAGCAGTTTAAAAAAAAAAAAACATTTTAGGTCAACATTATTAGCAACCTTAAGATATATATATAGATATTTATTATTATTATTATTATTATTATTATTATTATTATTATTCCTGATTGTCTACAGAACAAACCATCGTTAAACAATGACTTGCCTTATATCCTTTGACTTCCCAGTTAAGCCTTTAAATTGCACTTTACGCTGAATACTAGTATTTTGAAAAATGTTTAGTAAAATATTATGAACCATCATCATGGATACATAAAAGAAATCAGTTAATTATTAGTTATTAAAACTATTATGTTTACAAATGTCCTAAAAAATCTTTCTGTTAAACAGAAATTGCACTGTAAAATGTAATAAGTTTACCTTACTTATAATAATTGAGGAAAGCGATTGTCTTAAAATTTCCAATCAAAGTACACTCTCAGAAAAAAATGGTATAATGTTGTACAAAGGTACAAACACTTGTCACTGGGGCAGTACATTTTTATAAAACAGAATTGTACCTTAAGACAAAGAAACAAATTTGTACAATTGCAGTTTGTACCTTCAATGACATGATTTGTACCATGGGAAACCAAAATGTACCTTTGGTTTTTAAAATCTGCAGATACAATATTGTCAAAGGTACTAAACTGATCCATGAAGGCATCACTACAGTGACAAGACACTTTGTACCTCAACACTGTCAAAAGTGTTCCTTCAAGAACTATTTAGAGGCGTTTTGCTACTGTATATCCAAAATGTGTCAATTTATTTTAAGTAAATATAAAACATCAAATACATTTTTAAACAATATTTTCAAAAAAAGTTTCTTTTCGTGTAAATGCACATTTTCCATTTACAATAAAGTATAAAAAATACTTTAACATCAATCAAAAGATCTATTTTTTGCCAAACATTTCTCAGTTTTCACAAAAAGTTACAGAAATACATTCTCTCATGCGCTATATAATCCCCCCCCCCCCCAACATTTTTCCACAATACCTTTGTAATCACTTAAAAGTTCATTTAATTTACTTAATTTTAAAATTGAAATAGAATTATGCAAAAGTATTGTAATGAGATATGCACAATGTTTGATTAGCTTTATAATACTGAATTCACATTTTTGCATATGCTGGACTTTTGCCAGCTCACGTGCATAGTGGAAAGCAAACGCCAAAAGGTGCAGATATCAATAATGAAAATGTATTTATCAGAAAATGTTTACCAAATTTTCATTAAAATGCCTTAAATATTTAGTTAACAATACCTATAGTTTTGTTTTACCAGTTATTTTGTATTATAGAACTTAATTAATGTTTATGAGTTTCTTTAAACATCTGCTTTTAAATAATAACTCATGTTTTAATATGGAAATGATTCATAAATCACTTTGCCTTTCCAGTAATATTTATTTTCTTAGATATTGTAATGAAGAAAGAGTTTCTGGGCAATCAAAGAGCTTTACATATTTAGTTTTTTTTCTGAAAAACATTAAAATTGGTTATTTTGCTACGTATTTGGACATTATTATATTTTCTGAAGCGTATACAGGGAAAACATTTTGTGTTGGATCAGTGTGTGAACCGGGTTCACATATGGTGTGCCATGATGCAATGCGACAAGTTTGACGTCAGTGCCACCCAAAATAATGGTTTCTCGCACATTCACTTTGACGGCCAACCTGGTGAGATTCATCTTCAGGCAAACACAAATAAAATCGTGGTCTATTCCTGTGCTCCTGTTTAAATTTAGTGCAGGACCAAATTATATATAAGCGAGGAAAAAATATACAGTGGGTACAGAAAGTATTCAGACACCTATCAATTTTCACTCTTTGTTATATTGCAGCCATTTGCTAAAATCCTTTAAGTTCATTTTCCCTTTTTAATCAACACACATATTGACAGAAAAACACAGAATTGTTGTCATTTGTGCAGATTTAAAAAAAAGAAAAACTGAAATATCACATGGTCCTGAGTATTCAATTTCAACACTTTCTGTACCCACTGTATATACTCAGACGTGTCCATTGTATTAAAAAGAGCTTTACTATTTCTTTATATCTAAATATCTACAGTAGATATTTTCAGCCTAACCCCTTTGACTTCATGTAAATTATACTGTATTTTAAGTGAATAATTTACCACATTTTAGAGGTTACAGTGTTTAATGTTGGTTAGTATTCACCTAACATGCAGCTGGTATCACAGTGGTTCAGGGGTTAGCACTGTTGCCTCACAGGAAGAAAGTTGCTGATTCGAGTCCTTCCTGAGCCAGTTGGCATTTCTGTGTAGAGTTTGCATGTTCTCCCCGTGTTCGCGTGCGTTTCCTTCCGGTGCTTCAGTTTTCCCCACAGTCCAACGACATGCGCTATAGGTAAATTGGGGTAAACATAATGGCTGTAGTGGATGAGTGTGAGAATGTGAGTATATGGGTGTTCCCCTTCGGGGGGAACTCCAGCACTATAAGTGGATTTGATTGTAAAATCCACGCATTGGGAGGTTCGGTTCAGAAGCTACTCGTCTGAAAGAGTATTGAACGGGCCAATTAAGAATGAATTGGCAGCGCAAGCCTGCGCAGGTGAGCGGCATAAGCAATCAGCTGAGTATATAAGCTCACCTGGCGCCAGCAGACGCTATCCTTTTCGCTTCAGAGCCTTTTCTGATCGAGCTTATGAGGGTTCCTCCTGCTGATCTACAGCCATTCGAGAGAACGATTTTCATCCCGGTCCAGAGCGAGTCCACGCAGCGGCAGACGGTCGAGCTGGGTATCTCCCTTGCCTGGCGTCCCTTTGGGTCCGGTCCTCCAAGAGCGGTGCGTATTGTTGCAAATCCTAAAAGAGCAACACAGTCGTGCAGCACGTCCTTTTCAGGATGGCGCTCCGACTGTGCGTTTCTGGTTGCGGGGGTTTCCTGGCTCCGGATGATGGACACGATCACTGCATTACATGTTTGGGGGTCCAGCATGTTAATGTGGTGCTCGGGGGCGGTTCATGTCGTCACTGCGATGCCATGACCGTTGCGCAGTTGAGATCGCGGTTAGCTTTCGTAAGAGAGCGAGCCACCCCAGTTGCCTCCTGTTCTGCAGCGGGCGCTCGGGCAGATCTGAGGGCTTCAGCGAAAGACAATCCGCCGCCCACGGGCTCGCGGACCTCTCGCTCCTCCAAGCGCTCCATCCAAGCTTCGGGTACTGAGAGTGACCCGTCTAATCAGATGGTAGCTCTCACGCTCGCTGACACCGGAGATCAGATGTCCTCCGCGGCATCGGAGGGCGGGCTTTCATTGTCCGACGATGATCCGGACCCGCTCGCCCCCTCTGGGCAAGCGAGCGCCGTCAAAACGGATCCTGAAGCGGACATGTTGGCCGTGCTTTCTCGGGCTGCTTCGGCCGTCGGGTTGGAGATGGTTTATCCCCCAGCCCCGCGGCCGGACCGACTAGATGGGTGTTACGTAGAGGATCAGAAGGCGAAGCCTTCGAAGCCTCTCGTCCCCTTCTTCCCGGAAGTGCACAGTAGGCTTACGCAGTCCTGGAGGGCACCTTTCTCTGCCCGCGCTGCGTCCGCCTCCGCCCTCACCACCCTGGATGGTGGAGCTGCCAGGGGGTATGAGGCGATCCCGCAGGTGGAGCGCGCCATTGCGGTCAATCTTTGTCCGCGTGGCGCCCCCGCTTTGCGTGGTCCGCCCCGTCTCCCGTCCAAAGCCTGTAAGTTTTCTGCCTCCCTCGGAGCTAGAGCTTACAAGGCTGCGGGCCAGGCAGCTTCCGCCTTGCATGCGATGGCCACCTACCAGCGCTACCAAGCGCAGGCGCTGGCTGAGCTGCACGAGGGTGGGTCTAACCCAGGCTTGTTACACGAGCTGCGTACGGCGACCGACTATGCTCTCCGGACCACTAAGTCCGCCGCCTGCGCACTGGGGAGGACGATGTCCACACTTGTGGTCCAGGAACGCCACCTCTGGCTAAACCTGGCAGATATGCGCGATGTCGACAAAGTTCGCTTTCTTGACGCGCCCATATCCCAGGCTGGCCTGTTCGGCGACACCGTCGGTGAATTCACCCAGGAGTTCAAGGCGGTGAGCGAGCAGTCGGATGCGATGGGCAGAGTCATCTATCGGCGGGGCCGTAAGCCCGCTCCATCCCCGGCCGAGCCATCCACCTCCGCTGTTCCTCGCCGAGGGCGCCCGCCAACGGCCGATGCCCCGCCCCCGCCTCCGCCTCCGGCGAAGCGAGCGCGTCGAGCACGCCGAAAGCCGGTAGCCCCTCCTGCCCAGGGCGCCGCTAAGTCCGGTAAACGGACCGCGAAGCGTCCCTGAGACAGGCCATCCGGAGAAGAGGAGACTTGCTCTTTCCCCGCTGGAGGGCGGGGCCCAAAATCCAACGGTACTTTTAAGTGCCACCAAAGTTTCGATCAAAGAGCATTTTTTCCCTTCCCCGGATGTGACAGCTCAAGCCCCGCCAGTCTGGGACGCGCTGCCTCTCAGCTCGCAGGGCTTGCATGCTCCGCCAGCGGCTCTCGGGCGCTGGGGGGACGGTCTCCCTTCTCCCAGCCCCCAAGCCCCCTCTCAGGAGTCAGGGTGCGGAGCCAGAGCGAAACGCTCTCCTCCAGCTCTTCTGTGGGACCCTCGCGCTCCCCGGATCAGCACACCCGCTCCTCGCTGCCCCTCCGCGGGTACGTCAACGATTGTTGCGATGACGTCATTAGCGAGGGCTCTGCCTGCTTGGTTAGCGCGGGCCAGCCCCTCGCGGTGGCTCATACGCACGATCAGACTCGGCTACGAACTACAGTTCTCCAAACGGCCTCCCAGGTTTACGGGCGTGTATTTCACCAGGGTCAATCCCCTGTCCGCCCCTGTCTTGCGAGAGGAGATTGCTGCCCTCCTGGCGAAGGGTGCAATCGAGCCGGTGCCTCCAGCCGAGATGGAGAGCGGGTTTTACAGCCCGTACTTCATCGTACCCAAAAAGAGCGGTGGGTCACGGCCAATCCTAGATCTGCGCGTTTTGAATCGCTGCCTTCACAAGCTGCCGTTCAGAATGCTTACGCAGAGGCGCATCCTCCGATGCGTTCGTCCTCAGGATTGGTTTGCAGCCATAGACCTGAAGGACGCGTATTTTCATGTCTCCATTCTTCCACGCCACCGTCAGTTTCTGCGGTTTGCGTTCGAAGGTCGAGCATGGCAGTACAAGGTCCTCCCCTTCGGGCTCTCTCTGTCTCCGCGGGTCTTCACCAAACTCGCGGAGGGTGCCCTAGCGCCTCTGCGGCTTGCGGGCATCCGCGTACTCAATTATCTCGACGACTGGCTGATTTTAGCCCACTCTCGGGAGCAATTGACTGCGCACAGAGACGAGGTGCTCCGGCATCTCCGCCTATTGGGGTTGCAGGTCAACTGGGAAAAGAGCAAACTCGCCCCGGTGCAGAGGATCTCTTTTCTCGGGATGGAGCTGGACTCGGTCACCATGGTAGCGCGCCTCTCCGGAGAGCGCGCTCGCCTGCTGCTGAACTGTCTGAGGGAGCTCGACAGCAAGTTAGTGGTCCCACTGAAATATTTTCAGAGGCTCCTGGGGCATATGGCTTCCGCTGCGGCCGTCACGCCGCTCGGATTGCTCCATATGAGACCACTTCAGCACTGGCTTCAAGATCGAGTTCCGAGACGCGCATGGCATGCGGGCACACACCGAGTCTCTGTTACTGCGCTGTGTCGCCGCACCCTCAGCCCCTGGAGCGACCCCTCGTTCCTGCAGGCCGGTGTGCCTCTGGGACAGGCGTCCAGTCATGTTGTTGTTTCGACAGATGCTTCCAGCACAGGCTGGGGAGCCGTGTGTCGCGGGCATGCAGCTGCGGGCCTGTGGGTAGGTGCCCAGCTGCATTGGCACATCAATCGCCTAGAGCTGTTGGCAGTGTTCCTTGCTCTCCGCCGTTTTTCTCCGGTGCTGGGGCAGCAACACGTGCTGGTCAGGACGGACAGTACGGCGGCGGCGGCGTATATCAACCGCATGGGGGGTATGCGCTCTCGCCGCATGTCTCAGCTCGCCCGCCGTCTGCTCCTCTGGAGTCACCCGCGGCTGAAGTCGCTGCGCGCCATTCACATCCCAGGTATGCTCAACCGTGCAGCCGATGTGCTCTCACGGCAGCAGATTCACTCTGGAGAATGGAGACTCCACCCCGAGTCTGTCCAGCTGATATGGGCGCGATTCGGGGAGGCCCAGATCGATCTGTTTGCTTCCCCCGAGAACGCTCATTGCCAGTTGTTTTATTCCCTGACCGAGGGCTCTCTCGGCACGGATGCACTGGCCCACAGCTGGCCTCGGGGCATACGCAAGTATGCGTTTCCCCCAGTGAGCCTGATCGCGCAGTTAATGTGCAAGGTCAGGGAGGACGAGGAGCAGGTTTTGTTAGTTGCGCCCCTCTGGCCCAACCGAACCTGGATATCAGAGCTCTCCCTCCTCGCGACGGCCCTCCCTTGGCAGATCCCTTTGAGAGAGGACCTACTTTCTCAGGGACAAGGCACCGTCTGGCACCCTCGTCCCGATCTCTGGAACCTCCACGTGTGGTCCATAGACGCGAGGAAGACTTAGGTAACCTGCCGCCCGCGGTGGTTGATACCATCACTCAGGCTAGAGCCCTCCACGAGGCGCGCCTACGCCCTGAAGTGGAGTCTATTCACTGAGTGGTGTGTCTCTCGCAGAGAAGACCCCCGATCTTGCCAGATCAGTGTTGTGCTCTCTTTCCTTCAAGAGAAGCTGGACAGCAGGCTGTCGCCCTCCACTCTCAAGGTTTACGTTGCTGCCATCTCCGCTCACCATGACGCGGTGGCTGGCGGCACCGTGGGAAAGCATAACCTCATCATCCGGTTCCTCAGAGGCGCTAGGCGAATTAATCCAACTCGCCCCCCTCTCACGCCCTCTTGGGATCTCGCCCTCGTTCTTACGAGCCTGCGATTTGATCCCTTCGAGCCACTCGATACAGTATCTTTAAGATTTCTGTCCCTGAAGACAGCTCTGCTGGTCGCGTTGGCCTCCATTAAGAGGGTCGGGGACCTGGAGGCATTTTCGGTCAGTGACTCGTGCCTGGAATTCGGGCCGGGATTTTCTCACGTTATTCTGAGACCCCGCCCGGGTTATGTGCCCAAAGTTCCTACCACTCCTTTAGAGATCAGGTAGTAACCCTGCAAGCGCTGCCCCCGGAGGAGGCAGACCCAGCCCTGTCATTACTTTGTCCAGTTCGCGCTCTGCGCATTTATGTGGACCGTACTCAGAACTTTAGATCTTCTGAGCAGCTCTTTGTCTGTTATGGCGGACGGCAGCAGGGAAGTGCCGTGTCTAAACAACGTTTATCCCACTGGATTGTGGAGGCCATTTCTTGTGCTTATTTGAGCAGAGGCCAGCCGCGCCCCCCAGGAGTGCATACGCACTCCACTCGGAGCGTTGCATCCTCTTGGGCGTGTGCGCGTGGCGCCTCTTTAGCAGACATTTGTAGAGCTGCGGGCTGGGCGACACCCAACACATTTGCAAGATTTTATAATCTGCGAGTGGAGCCGGTTTCCTCAAGGGTGTTAGGTACCTTTGGTGATTGAGGAAACAACTCGGTAGGTGTTGTACACGCTTGCGGTGCCTTTTTTTCCCTAACACGGAGAGATGTGCACCCTCCTGTCTGTCAGTAAAGTTCCCCATTCGGTGAGCCCTGCAGATTCCTCCGAGGCCCCCAGCACTGACTCAGCGGAGGAGTCACTTGCTGGCCCATTACGTAGTAGGTCTGCCCGCTGGTCAGCCCGTGTTTTGGGTATAGGTGCCTGCTATGACCGATCCCCGCTGGTGATCCCCATATGCTTTCCGCCACGGTTAAGTCCCCCCCCTGGGCGGACCCGTGCTTTCCCTATCTGCTAACCACCTTCTTATGCGCACTCCCCCTTTTCAGGGTTAGTCCATATGTAATTCCATTTGTTTCCCCCTATTGGGTGCGGATGGTCTCCGCAGCGTCCTCCCTACTGGGATGGCACGCTTCCCAACGTACTGTCGTGTATTCCTAGAATTATCTAGACGCTAGCGACTCCCAAAAAAGATACCTATTCCGTAAAACTTCTTTTGAAGTAGGATAAGTTAGGGCCATGGGCACGTTGGAGGACCACGCCTCTCGTGATCTGGGTGCGTCACGCTTGCCTGACCGCTCTCTCATGGTGGGTGTTGGTAAGGTGCAGTCATTATGGCGCTTTCAATGGGCTCCCAATGCGTGGATTTTACAATCAAATCCACTTATAGTGCTGGAGTTCCCCCCGAAGGGGAACGTTCGAGGTTACTAAAGTAACCCTTCGTTCCCCGAGGAGGGGAACGGAAGCACTATACTCCGTCGCCATAATGACTGTCCCTTAGCTGTTAAAAGTCTCTTCAGCTTAAAAAGGATAGCGTCTGCTGGCGCCAGGTGAGCTTATATACTCAGCTGATTGCTTATGCCGCTCACCTGCGCAGGCTTGCGCTGCCAATTCATTCTTAATTGGCCCGTTCAATACTCTTTCAGACGAGTAGCTTCTGAACCGAACCTCCCAATGCGTGGATTTTACAATCAAATCCACTTATAGTGCTTCCGTTCCCCTCCTCGGGGAACGAAGGGTTACTTTAGTAACCTCGAACGTTTCCTAGTACTCGGTTGCGGCTGGAAGGACATCTGCTGCGTAAAACATATCCTGGAATAGTTGGTGGTTCATTCCGCTGCAGCGACCCCTGATTAATAAGGGAAAATGAATGAACCAATAACATGCAGCTGAAAATAATTGTTTTATTTTCATAATTTTATTAATGTTTCATTGAAAACCTGCAGTAATTGCAAAACCTTAGCAATTCAGTACTTTTTCTTGTTTCAAATCCATTCTATTCAATTAATTTCTTGTTTTTAATAAGTCTAAAATTTAGCGAATTTCTAATTAACCCAAGGTGTTTTTTACATGCATTATTCTTCGCTATTTGGGCTTATTGGAATCTAATTAGAATAAAAATCTAAATATCATCTTTTAAAATACGATGTACTTTTAGAGAAAAATGATGTTCATATATGTGGACTCGTGGTCAGAATTTACATCAAACACTTTTTCCCGAATATGTTTTATGCATATTTTATCTTTCAGAGAGTAAAAACAATTTTTTGTCCCATTTTGGACAGTTAAAAATAGTGTTTGGGACATTAATGCTGCAAAACAATTGCAGGATGACACTGTATATCTGCAACAAAATATAAAACATTCAAAGTATTTTAAACAGCCACTATGTACGTAAACACTCGGGCCCCAGGAGGTTAAAACAAGCTAAATTATCTGTGTTTGGACTAACCAAAAACAAGATTATTTATTTATTTATTTATTTATTTTTCAATGAACATTTTTGATTTTAAACAAAGCGCAAGATCCACCCAACAAAAGTACAAAGTAAAATAAAATGAAAACAGCAATACTGCAATTATAAGTACAAAATCAGGAGTGAAACATATCTGATACAGGCAATGGGCCGCATTGGATCTGAGTTTCCATTAGATCTAATAGTAGGTCTTGTACCTTGGACCTGAATAATGCCATTTGGGGATATTCCCAGAACTTAAGTACCTTGCATAGAGTTGTTTCATAAGTGACAAAAAGGGTCTGATTTTCTTTTCTTTTTTTATTTTATTTTAAATAACAGTTAGGGTGTAGCATAAGCCTTAAAAAATTATTTATAATAAATTATTTGGTAAGTTTTTTGAAATTACAAAACAGTTCTCCCAGACAGTATACCAAGCAATCATTGTATTGAGTTCTTCTCCTAGAAGCCCTCAATTAGGATATTTGAATATTGTCGTACTATAAGTGATTTATAAATTGTTTTCACTTAATTTTGATTCATCATTTTAGGAAAACAAAACAACATTTTTAGTTGTCTAAAAATCAGTTTGTTTAAGAATCTTAAGGACAAGAAACAACACAAAATCTCAAAGTAAGAAAAGCAATATTATTATTATTAATGGGGTTTGCCATAGGCAAAGTCCATTCTTACTATTGTGCCTGGTTTATTATTCTTCTTCCTTCTTCTTCTTCTTCTTCTTCCTTCTTCTGTCCTATTTTTCGGCGCGTAACTAGTCCCGCAGCTTTCGTCCCAGACCCTTGAAAGTGGGCTCAAATCGTGCGGTCTTATCGGGAATGGTGTGCTATGACTTTTATAAGGGGTTAATCCCATAGACTTAACATTGAGCCGAACTTTGACGAATCACAGCGCCGAGTGTGAATTTCATAGAAATATGGGATTCACAGCATCTGTAGGGGGTTGCAGCCTAAGTGAGAACATACCCCGCAAGGGGTTATAAGTTGCACCCCTGGGGCTCTAGGACGTCCCAAAGTGGTCCCCATTGACTTACATTGGCCCATTGACTCCCATTCATTTTCTAGACACTCGTAAGATACTATTCCCTGAAATCGCCGTAGCGCCAACAGTGAAATTCGTAGAGACATGGGATTCGCGACATCTCGAGAGGGTTATAGGAGGCTTCAAACCACACCCCGAAAGGCGGTAAATGTTGTACCCCTGGGGAGCTAGGACGTCCCAAAGTCTCCATTGACTTTACATGGAGCCGAACTTTAACCAATCACTGCATCCATTGTGAATTTCATAGAAATATGGGATTCACAACATCTGTAGGGGGTTGCAACCTAAAGCAGGTCGCACACCAGAAGCGCCGCTCGGCGCCGCGACACGGCGCGTACATGACAGTTTAAAGTATCACACACCAGACGCGCACATTCGAATGATATTTAACATGAAACTAATCAGATGGCGCTCTGTGGCGCGGCTGAAAAATGAACTGCGTCCTGAGCCGTAGCCGGGCGCTGCCGACAGCCGCCGACTTGCGGCGCCGGTGTGTGTATCCTGATAGAAACCTATGTTTAGAATTCTAAAATACGTGGCGCTGCGTGGCGCTGCGCGGCGCGCCGCCGAGCGGCGCTTCTGGTGTGCGACCTGCTTAAGTGAGAACATACCCCGAAAGGGGGTATAGGTTGTTCCCCTGGGGGGCTAGGACGTCCCAAAGTGGTCCCCATTGACTTTACATTGCCCATTGACTCCCATTCATTACATTGACTCCCATTATAAATGTCATATGTCAATCACAGTACATAGCAGAGTCATACTGACTTGGGGGTTGGCTTATTTGTCTCAGGCAACCAATCAGCATCTCATTATGATATTTGAGCTAACAAGCCACGCCTCCCCAAACCACTTAAAGACCTTTAATAACTGCCCCATTGACTTAACATGGGGTGGGACGTCCCATTGCAGATCCCATTGACTTCCATTATAAATGTCACACATCTATAACATTACATAGGAGTGTCCTAGAGACATGGGGTTGGGCTCATTTGACTCAGGCAACCAATCAGCATCACTTTATTATAATGAAGCTCACAAGCCACGCCCCCAAATTGGTCCCATAGACTTCTATTATAATAGGGCTAGATGCATATCTTTGCATAGCAGTGTCATACAGACTTGGGGGTCGACTCATTAGATTCAGGCAACCAATCAGCTTTTCAATATGATAATGAAGCTCATAAGCCACGCCCCCAAATCCATTTAAATACCCTTGATAAGTCTTCCATTCACTGCCATTTTAACTGGTCTACATGCATAACTTTGCATAACAGTGTCCTATAGACTTAAGGGTTGGCTCATCTGACTCAGACAATCAATCAGCATCTCAATATGATAATGAAGCTCACAAGCCACGCCCCCAAACTGATCCCATAGACTGCCATTATAACTGGCCTACATGCATATCTTTTCTTAGCAGTGTCCTATTGACTTGGGGGTTGGCTCATCTGACTCAGACAACCAATGAGCATCTCAATATGATAATGAAGCTCACAAGCCACGCCCCCAAACTGGTCGCATAGACTGTCATTATAACTGGCCTAGATGCATATCTTTAGATAGCAGTGTCATAGAGACATGGGGGTTGGTTAATTTGACTTACACAGCTAACCACATTCAAGTTCACTCTGTAACCTCGCCCATAGCAACAAAACAGAGTACCCTAGCAACCGTTCATCAACAGCTGTATCTCAGCATCGGAACATCGTAGAGACTTGGGGATTGACTCGTTTGACTCATGCTAGCAAACGGAACTTCCTATATGCTACACATGCTAGCGGTGACTAGCTACATGCTAATATTGACTAGCCATGTACTGTAACTTGCTAGAAATGCTTACTAAGTATAAATATTTCATCAGGCAAGTATGTGAGGCTTGCCTAGTAACCACCCAGGGTACCCTAGCAACTGCATAGCAACCACCCAAATTACCCTAGCAACCGCCTAGCAACCACCTAGCAACCGCCTAGTAACGCCTTAGTAAGGGCCTAGCGACCACTCAGGACACCCTAGCAACCGCCTAGCAACGCCTTAGCAACCACTCAGAATACCCTAGCAACCGCCTAGCAACACCTTAGCAACCACCTAGCAACCACTAAGAACACCCTAGCAACCACCTAACAACCACCTAGCAACCACCTAGCAACCACTCAGAGCACCCTAGCACTGTTGCTAGCATGATGTTACCACGATTAGCATCATGCTATCTACATGCTGATCATTAACACGATTAGCATGTAGTCTACAGTGGTAAAGTGCTCTCTTTACAGGCAAAAATGCAACCCAAAATGGTTCCATAGACATAACATTACCACAAAATGGCTGACATCGAAAAATCCCTATTGACTTAACATGGACACAAAATGGCTGACATCAATATCTAGATTAGTAAGTCGTAAAAGCTTGAGAGTGGGCTCATTTTACTCGGCCTATCAAGTCGGTATTCAGTAGTGACATAACAAATTTGTAAACACCCCCTAGCAACCACTTTAAGCCCCCTAACAACAATAAAACAACATGAACAAGTCATATTTTAGCACTGGAATATCGTAGAAAGACAGGGTTTGGTTTCTTTTGATGCAGGTTGATCAAATCTCTATTGTCTTCACCTACTACAAAGGCGTTGCCACACCCTAGCAACCATTTACATTACCCTAGCAACCACATAAACACATGAATTGAACCATTTCTCAGCATTTATTGCTATTTTGCCCAGTTTAGTACCATTTTGTACCCCATCGATTTGCCACGCAAACCCCATTCACATTTCCTTTAGGAAATGTACCATTCTAGTTATTATTATAACCTTTATTTTACCAGGAAAAGATTAAAAATCTCTTTTACAAGAGCGTCCTGGCCAAGATTAGGCAGTACACAAGTCACATGAGTCCAACAGACAACAAACAAAAAACAATTTACAGTTAACATGAATCACACTGACAACTATTCAAAACATCTACAAACCTGTGTTTCAACTCCTAAAACTTTTACAGTCTTTTTAAAAGCATGTAGTGAAATCAAGTCTTTGAACTGCAACTGTGTTTGCAGATTATTCCAAGCAAAAGGTGCTGCGTACTTAAAAGCCTTTTTTCCCATCTCAGTCCGCACTTTAGGGACCTGCACTTTAAATATCCTGTGAGCGAAGATCATAGTTAAGAACAGCCTTTTTACAAATATAATTCTGGAGATATGATGGGAGTAAGCCCAGTATAGATTTGTAAACAAGGATATGCCAATGCTTGAGCCTACGAATGGACAAAGCAGACCAACCTACCCTAGTATACAGCACACAATGATGAGTTAGGGATTTAAAATTAGTTATAAATCTTAGTGCACCATGGTAAACAGTATCTAATGCATTCAGACAATGAGACGAAGCATGCATATAGATTACATCACCGTAGTCCAATGTCGACATGAATGTTGCCTCAACTAGCTTCTTTTTAGCACCAAAAGAAAGGCAGTTCTTAATTGTAAAATAGAAGCCTAAAATCACTTTTACATTTTTTTTCACCAATTGCTGAATGTGAGTACTAAAAGAAAGTGTATCATCAATTAAAATTCAAAGATATTTGTATTGGGACACTAATTCAATCTCTGCACCATGAGTAGTAGTAACAGGACCTAGTTTTTGCTTGGCTTGTTTTGAATTTGAAAATAACAAAAGTTTAGTTTTATTGGCATTTAAAACTAATTTTAACTCAGATTTTGTTTAAGTACATTGAAAGTGATCTGCAGTTGAGAAAGGGCCAGATTAGGTGTAGATGCAGCCGTGTATATAACTGTATCATCCGCATAATAATGAAATTTGGCATTTTTGATATTTTGATCAATATTATTTATATATATATAGTAAAAAGAAGAGGCCCCAATATTGAAGTGTGAGCAACTTGCACATTCTGAAAAATATCTTTAGCATTGTACCAACTTGAGTGTGACATGATAACACATTTCCAGTGAACTCCAATAAGGTGAAGAGGTCATTCTAGTTTTCATGACATTAGGGTGGAATCTGTGACAGCATTGATCTCGCTGATGATATAGAAAGCCTCCATATGTTGTTCAATTATCAGGAACCGTTGGGTGAATGTCTGCACCTCCACACACAGGACATGTGGAATCCCTCAGAGACCGTTCTGTGAGTCATTACCCATCAGCACAAAGATCACACATGCTTTTAGCCTCGACTGGTAAAGGTTAACAGCGGTGTCTCGTATCATTCCGAGGCTTCACGTTGGGGAGGAGGAGGAATAGGTGGCTTTTGTCTTCAACCGTCAAAAGAAAAATGACCGTTACCATCAACACCCTGCCCCGTTTTTAAATCATCCTCAACTCAGAGGTGTCATTTTAAAAATTCATGCCGTCCAATATGAGTCCTGAATGGAAGCTCTTTAGGTTTCCATCTTGGATGTTAAACACACAATGGCATGTTTAGCTTGGAAGTAAGCCAACTTTGCATGACATATTATGTGTCTTTAATTTATACGTCCTACATAAACACATTTTAACTCTGTCAAACGTGTCCAACAAAGCGGTTAATGTCTATGTAATGGCCGTCTTTTAACATGGGATTTAGAGACCCTCTGAGAGACAGAGACACCTGGCAGTGATGGAAGAGATCAGCCGTGGACCAGATGTGATAAATTATCCTTGGTTTTCCATCAAGCGTGTTGTTCGAGAACACCAGGGTTGGTTGTTTTCCTTTGTTACCCAATGACACGTCGTCATGTAAAAAAAAAGACGAGGAATATAAAACATTCCTATTAAGGGAACGAGCGATTAAACATCATGAAAAGGCTTGGATGGCTTTATGTTATAAATTAATAATTCTGAAATCCCTTTTCCCCTCACTCTGTGTCTCTAGGTGTCAGCCTTAATGACTAGCTTAAAAAAAAGATATGCCTACCGCGTACGTCTCTGCAGATGAGCGGTCATCGCGGCATTGTGCCTTAAAATTGCTTGTCATAAATTACCCCTCCCCTGCATTCGCCCGCAGCACTTGATGTCTTGAATTCGGGCCATTTTGCAAGCTGTATTCAAGCATGAACTTCAATTTGCTTTTCATAAAGGGATTACACAGCCACCATTGTCACTCTTCACCACATGTACCTTTCACTTATGAAGCACAATTGCGTTCTGATTTCCCAGCAACTGGTGTGGCGGCGCTGATGCCGCTCCTCGCTCCTGCCTTTAGATTCGTCCCATTTCGGTAGGATGTCGAGGGCAGTAGCAGATAAAGATGAAGACGGGTACGAGGTTATTGAGGTTGACAGGAGGAGAGAGCGAGAAGAAATGGCAAAATCATTACATATGTGGGTCTTGGGTTTGTACTGTATGTTCAAAGGTTAACTGTGCTACATGAGTAACTTTGACAGCTTTTTTGGAGTAGGAACTCAGCAGACCTATATTGTGGCGAGTTTTTCTCATGATTGGCATGAAGATGCATTTTTGTCAATTTGATCTCAACTGGGCCTCAGTGTAAACGGTATGTAAAATGCTTTCATTTATCAGAGTTCAGTAGTGCCGCAAGTGGGGGAAGTTAGGACTATTTTAATGGACCATGCCGTTTTGGGGCCCCCAGATATACTATTAGGGGCCCACCAGAACCACCCCCCCCCACCACCCCACATCAACCACCGCCACACCTAGACCCAACCACCCCCCCTCCTCTCCTTCAATTTCGTTCACGACTCCACTACCCCCGTCAACCACTGTTCCCCCTCCCCCTACTTTCACTTTAGCTTTTTACTTTAGTGCACAACCACAAACAATGACGCAAAGTAAGAAACACTGGTCCCTTTATTAAAGATAGATTAATTCATTATTTTTGAAGCTGGTAGTTGACAAACATAGTGCTTTTTCATAATGTCCAAGTCATTCAGACAGTTATTAAGTGGAAGAAATCAGGCTTTACTTGTCTGTTTCATTGATTGTTTTTAATACGCCATAAAATCATTGTGGGACAGTTTTGCAATGGCAATAGTCCACTATTTAGAGCAAGGTAGGGCTACAAAAATTAGGGGCCCCCATGGCTCTTCACTTTTATCCGCGACTCCACATACACCGCTCTTCACTTTCATCCACGACTCAACCACCTCAATTTACATAAATCTTCGATAGCTAGCAGTATGACTCTGTAGCTTTTTTCCCTACAATGTGATGAAGCTAAAACTAATACTTAATTTTTAACAAAGGTTTGAACTTTGAGATTGTTTAAATAAGACAGAAATGTGAAAATGTTAATGCCTGTCTAGGAAAAGTGTATAAAGTGTGTAGTGGGATGGTTTTACAGCTTTAAAACATCTTTAATAGTTGTAAAAAATAAAGCTGACTACTTTGCGAATTTTGTCTATTGCAGGTTATTTTTTAGAACATAATTTTCACAAATAACAAGGCCCATTGTACACGTTTATTTGTACCTTTAAGGACCTGTTAGGAACAAACATGTACCTTTTGAAAAGGTACTGCTTCAGTGACAGAATGTGAGAATGTATGGAAGACTTTAGATGAAGATGGAGACTTAAGTCAAGCGTTCTGACTTATCCACATTTAAACACTGCCAGCTGTGTATGGTATTGCTGTCAGGTTGAACTGAGATCTCTGAAGAGACATGCTCCGCAAACTCTCTTTCAAATTTGACATTTTCCAACTTTAGCATTTTTTTCAATCTTATAAATCTTAAATCAGTACGATGAAGGGTTGTTGAGTGATGGAGTTGACTGATTTAATCTAAAACAGTGGTTCTCAAACATTCTTAGTCACCCTCCTCTTTAAACCTATGAAAACTTTGGTAAGACTTTATTTTAATGGTCCCTATTGCACATTTTTTTGACTAAAAGTTAAATCGCAACTACATACCAATTTCTTCTCATTTGAGTATTAGTAGACTGTCTGCTTAATATCTGTTGATACTGCTCCTTCAACACATTTAACTGACTAAAAGAAACTTACACTAACCCTAACCCCAACCTAACAGTCTACTTATAATCGAATGAGAATTAGTTGGCATGAAGATGCAATGTAACCTGAATTCAACAAAACATGTTAAAAGGACCATCAAAATATAGTGATACCAAAACAACAGAATAACATGAAAGACAGCACAACATTTTGTAAAATTGTATTTAAATACTAAAATAACAAGTAATTCCATTGCCGAGGCCCAATCACTGAACAGGCATGATCATGACTATATTATACTATACTTTACTATACTATACTATACTATACTATACTATACTATACTATACTATACTATACTATACTATACTATACTATACTATACTCAGGGCCGGAGCAAGCTGAACTGCTGCTCTAGGCAGAGGACAGTCATGCTGCCCTCAACCTGAAAGTAAAAACTACAGTGACCGGTTATCAACGTGAAGAAAAAAAGTGGGGGGGGGGGCAACTGAGGACGTGGGTGGTGACGGAGGTGTCGCCACCCTCTCTATTCTGACGCCCTAGGCACGGATATAATTGAGGACGGGGGTGGTGAGGGAGGTGTCGCGGACGTCACCCTGTCTATTCTACCGCCCTATGCGTGGATATAACTGATGAGGTGGGTGGTAAGGAAGGTGGCGCTGGCCCTGGTTATACTATACTATAGTCTGGAGTGTGGTATTAAAAGAAGGTTTGTTGAAGATCTCAAGCCTGATTTATACTTTAGCCTGGCACCAAGTCATGGACCTCCGCTGACTGATAAGATTGTATACTTAACATGTTAATCGTTGTGATATTCTTTAAAACAACAGAGCGCGGTCAAAAGTAACTGATCATAAAATCTGACGGATAAACAGAAAAGTAGAAAGTTTCTGGAACTTTGTCATATAATCAAAATTGTTCAAGATTTTTAAACTAATTGTTTTTAAAATGATTTTTTTATTAAATATTTGTATTATTATAAAGATATTTATAACCATTCAATATTTTTTTTAAATCAGACTTTAATGCATCACCTGCTTTGTTCATATCTGGGACAGTTCTACCTATGAAAGTTTATTATATATTATTGACAACAGAACATGGGTTGTTGTACATGTTTTTTTATTATGGCAAGAATAAAAGCCAAAAAAGTACACTTACTAAAAAAAAGACTTTTTTTATTTACCCCCTCAACAATTCACACATTTCTGTCTGGCTAGTTTGTCCTGATATGCTGATATTCTGATATGCTAAAAAGGCAATAATGGTCCAACATTTCTGACCATTATCACCAGTAAAGCCTAGAAAAACAGGGCATCAGTATATTGTAAACCGTTAGGATCAAATAAACCTTTCCAGTTATGAAAAAAATTATTTGTTAATTCATTTTAGTTTTGTAACTATTAAATTGTTTTAAATTTAAATTAGTAATATATACATCAATGTAAAAAATATGAACAGTGGAAAAACATATTTCTATAATTGTGTATCAAAACCACATGGGTCTCCCCTTTTGTCATGCCTCTCTTTTTGGTTTTTAACAAGCTTAGTCCTCAGTTTTTTCCAAACTTTAACAAAAACTGTCCTCCTTTCCCACTGTTGCAATTTCTAGCTAAGAATTATTGTCCATCTGGTTCTTCCTATAATTAGGCATGGACGGATCATAAAGATGTCTGTACAATAGTGCCTGTTTCAGACAAAATCTCTTCATAGTGTTTCATATTCAACTCAAATGAAATGTGGTGCTACATGCACTGTTTACTCGAGTAAAAAAAAAAAAAAGTGCACTCTGCCAGCTGAAATCATGCCAGCACACCCAATGTGAACTTCCGCAAAGACAGCGATGACATCACATTCGTCAGGCGCACTCAAATGAACTAGCGGACGCGTCAAGTATAAACCAGGCTTCAGACTTCTCAAGGTGGTATATTGGTGCAGCAATTTGAATAGATCAGGTGGTCAAAAATGCATTAGACCGGATTGCTAAACGAATCTGTTAAACATTGCCTCTTCTCTTCTCTTCTCTTCTCTTCTCTTCTCTTCTCTTCTCTTCTCTTCTCTTCTCTTCTCTTCTCTTCTCTTCTCTTCTCTTCTCTCTTTAATGAGAAGGCCGGAGGCTCGTGCTGGAGGCCAGTAGACCAACATGTGTGTCATGGCAACTGTGCAACTTTAGACTAACAAGCTGAAGGATTGTCACAGACACCTCCACCTGAAGTCAACTACCGTGAGCCGAGCAACACTTGTGTGTGTGTGTAATCCCTGCTCTGAGTGTCAGCTGATGCTTCACGTTAAGGGTGCACAGAGACACAAGCCCCCCTCAGCCCTCTGTCCAAACTGTCACATGGCAATCTGAGAGCAATCAGACCCGGTGAAGGCCACATGTTCTCCTTGAGCACCAGAGCTGCGGTTGTCTCTATGTAACAGGTACACGCTGACAGCCACAAATGCTGCCTGATTAGCCTGCTTCCTCCTGCTTTCTCTCTTCCTCAGGGCCAAATAATGGCAGGCCTTGGAAATAATTACTCACAATGAGTAAGGCACCAGCACGGATCTTTAATATCTCTGTCCTTCACTACTGTGTTTCCACCAACACTCGTGCAGGTCCTCAGCCATTTAATCTCATTGGTCTTAATGGAAACATCAGTCTAGAAAGTTGCAGGGTGCCAGGAGTCAGTCGAAGATTGCATAGAAACATAGAAAAGGAGGAGAATTGTTATTGTTTGTTTACTTTCCAATGGCATGCATTTGGATGGATTTATTCAGTGAGCTGACCACAGGCAAGAGGTGATTTACTTGGATTATTCCCAGACTCCCTCATCGAGACTCTCTGGCTGACAAACAGGGAGAGGAGTCAACTTTAATACTACTTAAACCAGGATGTCTTATGAATCTGAACCTTTTTTTCTTTGCCCGTCTTTTTTAGGCTTAATATAGTACTGGTGACTGTGCTGCAGCAGAAATCACTTGAAAACATAGCTACCAAACAAACTCAACCTTGCTCGCATTCTGGAAATCTCTCTCTCTGAGGATTGTTTGTGTGTCCACAGATGTTGGCTATTTTCTTTTCAGAAAGGTCAAAGTCCCATGTGGTCACTTGGGTTTTTGACAACTTTCTTTTAAGGGAATATTTGTTCCAAAAGCGAAAAATACCGTCATTATATGTCATTATACTGAGCAACAAGAAGTGTATCTGCTTTCTATACAAACACTGAATTTATTCTCTCATTTATTCATCAGTATTAATTAATAATACTGTAAATAAAATAATAATATAATAAAATAATAACACAAACAAAGATATATATATATATATATATATATATATATATATATATATATATATATATATATATATATATATATATATATATATATACATTACATAATAATACATTTATGAAAAAAACATGATGTATCCTCAAACTGGAACTTTTTAGTTTTCAGAAATCATGTCTTTACAGTAAGTATTAAAATGAAACAATGCAAAAAAAAAAAAAAGAAATCTGAAAAAAATACTATTTATGGAAAATCTTCAAACTAAAGCTTTTTAGTTTTCAGAAATCATAATTTTACTTTGAGTAATTATTTGAAAAAAAAGTGCAAAAAAAGATATTTATGAAAAAATTACACAATCAAATGAATAAAATATAAAATAAAATAATTACACACAAATAAACAAGTAAAAAAATAAACAGAAATAATTACACAAATACATAAATAAAATAGGAAAGAATTATTAAATAAATAAATAAATAAATAACACAAACATAAATAAATAAAAAAATATAAACTGGAATTATTACACAAACAAATAAAAGCTTTATGGACAACAAACATGTTTGGAATGACATTAAAGTAAACAAATAATTGTTAGTGTTTTTGATTAAGTCATGGTTGTTTATTACATTACACAGTATTTTTCTTAAAAGCAAGCACCTTAACACATTTAAACACGAAAAAGCTACACCATTGTTGCTTTTCAGTGTGTAAAATTGTTCCTCTTTTTTGTTTGCGATTTTTACTCATGGACGTCTGACGTCAACAGACATTACTGAAGGGATAAAAACCGAAGCTTTCCAAGTAAAAGAAGGTGGCGCCTCAGAACCACACCTACTTATTAAGTTATCAACAGGCCAGTAATGTTTTTACAATCTGACCAAAACTTTTTTTGGAAAGTTTTCTTATGTAAGCTGTTATAAACTGAAACAATCTGTGTGTTTAACCCTGCTCCTGGAGGGCCACTGTTCTTAAAATTTGACCTCTAATCTATACCTCTAATCTCTAACCACCTACACCCTTAAAAAGTGCACTATTTGTGAAAGCAGCGGTTTGTAGTGGTGTTCAAAACCATAGTTGACATTCAGAATTAAAGTCAATAAATTCCACTCAATTAATGCCTAGAGAGTTTGCGTACCGAATGAATTTCCATGTCTGAAGTCAAGATGGCATCCACAGTGGAATTCTATCAATATAAAAACAATTATTATTTAATTGTATCATTTAATTAGGGGTGATTTCATGTAATTCAGGCTATTTCTTATAGTAATAGAAACATTCAGAGAGGTGTGCTGAGGCAAGTTGTAGCTAAACTCTGCAGGACAGTGGCACTCCAGGACTAAGGATTTGTCCACACGTACACAGATATTGTTTTAATAATAGTTTAATAATAGAGTTTTCCCTGCTTTAATTTTTTAAACGGGTGGTCCAGAGTATAATTTAAAGGCTTGGTTGTGTTTATAAGATGCAAAGTGTGTTTATTGTGTTTATAAGATGTTAGTTTTTCAAATATCTTACTTTGATTATATACAGCTACTCAGCATAACATGAAAACGACTGTCATATTTTCTAGTTCTTCTGAAAAGCCCGCCCTCAAGAGGCTCTGATTGGCCAGCTAACATAATGTGCTGTGATTCATGGATCGCCTCCACGTCACCAGGAAGAGCAATACAGCCCTACAAGCACTGCCTTTTGCACTGTGTAAACATTGTCAGCCCGTGTAGCTGTTACCTGTATCAGTTTGTGCCAGATTCAGACAGAAAATGACACAGCTGAACCCCACGCCTGCTCTTTAAAATAAAACCTGATAAGTGTCTTTCACATATAAACCTACAAAATGCACTTTGATGCATGTTAAGGGCTCGCCGAACTAACAGGTGGCGATAATGACACTTTTATGCTGGGTTCATACTAAACGGGGAATCAAGTATTTTTGTCAGTAAACTGCAGACAAGTCACTGCAAACGTGAGAAAAGATTACCATCCCTTTACCACACATCTTCTGCAATTGGTGTGAACCCAGCCATGTTGGCCAATCAGAAAGGAGAAAACAGCATGCGAACTAATGTCCAAAACTCCAGTTGTAGTGTCACAACTACTCTGTACCCACAGTTTTCAGAAAATTTCTATTTCAGTCACCCAATATTCCGTTTTCGTGTGGACAATCAACCAAACTGCATAAACAAAAGAGCGATTTTGAAAATACCCATGTTTGTGTGGACAGGGCCTAAGTTTGGACTCTCGTGGCCAAAACTATGTTTGTTTTTATCTGATTCTTTTAATTTTATTTTACACCACTATATTCTTTGATTTTGCAATATATCAGGGTCTTAAAGGAACTACCTGGCTATCCATCCAGCTGTTTTTCCATTCATTCTGCTCTTTTTTTTCCGGCTTACTCCCTTTATTAATCAGGAGTCGCCACAGTGGAATGAACCCCTAAATTATCCAGCATATGTTTTACGCAGCGGATGCCCCTCCATTTGCAATCCATGGGAAACACCACTACACTACAAATACACTACAGACAATTTAGTTGTTTATTCAGTCATTTAAATGTTTTAATTTCACATCTTCATCTTTCAAATGCAAAATCAAACTCCAAATGATTCAAGACCCCCTTCTTAAAACAGCCAGTGCTCATTCATGAAATCTAATCAGTATCCATTCACTCTGTTTAACAGAACGCTCCACATATCTCTATAGGCATCATCACTTTAATTGTGCTTCACAGCAATATTAAACCTCACAGTGGATGTTTGCAGTTACTTCTTTGTGTTTGTATCTTACAAGGTCACGCCTTGTTATTGGCGCTCATGCATAATTGTGCTTTTATTGCAGTGGCCTCCTTTATTTGTGTGTTCTGCAGCCATCCCTGTTGCATTGTTGTTGTTCTTTTCAACAATATTATAATTAAAGGAAGCCGTGGACTTGCGAACAGCACGGAAAAACAAGGCACAAAACCCATAGTGCTCACAGATCCCTCTTTGATCCCGCTTGAAAATAGTCAGGTGGTCCATTTTTGTCGCAGATGCAAAGCGGAGACAATGGCGCCCTGAAAAAAGGGGCAGAGAGCACGTGTCTGCTTGAGAAGTGTGAGAGGAGCGAGTGAGTCACACAAAAGCTTGTTTGTGGATGTCGCAGGAACAATGCGGCCGCGCTGAGTCTATTGAGGCGTACAGGGATGCACAGAGACAGCTTGTTTGTGAACGGAAAATGAGACTACCCACATTCTGCGAACACCAAACCGTACACGACTCCAGGCTCTCCGCGGTGCTTTGTTAAACCCACATAGTCATGAGCTTTTTTAATTAGCCCATTCCTTCAAGACAAAAGGCAAGCCATTCTTGGTTTTGCCCCTGACCTTTGAGGTCTTGTCATAGGATTTTTGTTTTTGTTCTGTGTTGTTGTATTTACGGCTGAATTTAAAAGAAATGGTGGACATCAGATTGTGCCAAAACACTCTCTGCTCTTTGAAGGGCCTCTTTCTGGTATCTAGGTTACATGCAAGAACATTGTTCGTTCATTAGTCCTACTTCAGATTGTGAAAAGTTGGCTTCAAATAAAACCTGGGGTCAAAGTCTTATATTCTTCACTATGTCCAGGGGCAGATTTAACCAATAAGCGAGGTAAGCAGGTTCTTAGGGCCCCAGAAAATATGAGGGCCCCCAAAAAGTATGTTGAAGATTCTATAAATAATTTCTAGCATAGTTTTCTATCATATTTTTTTAAGGTGAGGGTCTAACAAATAACTAATAAAAAATTTTATAATGTTATTTTTAGTCATTTTAAGAATTAATTAATTTAAAATGTAGAGATTACATTAAGATAAAAATGTAGATAGATAGATAGATAGATAGATATATAGATAGATAGATAGATAGATAGATAGATAGATAGATAGATAGATAGATAGATAGATAGATAGATAGATAGATAGATAGATAGATAGATAGATAGATAGATAGATAGATAGATTGATTGATTGATTAATTGATTGCTGCACAGATGGTTGTCCTTCTGTAAGCTTCTCCTCTCCCCACAGAGGAATGCTGGAGCTCAGACAGAGTGACTATTGGGTTATTGATCACCTTCCTGACTAAGGCCCTTCTCCCCCGATCACTCAGCTTAAATCTAGGAAGATTCCTGGTGGTTTCAAACATCCTCCACGTATGGATGATGAAGTTTCCTGTCTCCTGTCTCGGAGGTCTACAGGTAATTCCGTTGCTTTTACCGTACGTTCACGCTGAAAGCGGCGAGAGCGTCCAAGGTCGCTCTGACCGCCCTGGCGACAACGCTTCAGCTCCTGCGGCGAGAACGTCAAAACTCGCTACATTGATCTAATATTTAAAGGAGCCGTTGCAGCATATCAGTTACATTCCTGCATAAAACATGTTTCTAGCGTGAAAATGTTGCGCACTTCTTATCAAATTCATACAACAATGGAAGATCAAGTTGCGTGTGGTGTGGCTTTGCTCTATTTATCCAATATGTGTCCATATGTCTGAAATATCCTGAAGCAGCAGTACTGTTTTGTACTGTCACATCGCGTGAGATTCCCGCTTTTTTAAGATAAATTTATATAACATTAATGAACATCAGTAACTCGCCAGTAACTTATTTAATGTATGTTCCTGTTGGAAAAAATTGGAAATAAATGGAAATCCGGCGACCGCAATAATCAAACTCTTGGGAACAACTGTGGTCGGAACCAAAGTTCACAGGTCTGTGTTCTCTGAACTGCTATCAACCGATGGATGTCTTTATTCTGATTGCTTGCCGTTGAACCGCGTCATAGCTCATTACCATAAAGTTGACTTTATTTCAACTCTCCTCGACGCTCACGCCAGCGAAGACGCCCCGCGCTGCTCCTTGCCGCTTATCGCCGCCTATCGCCGCCGACTCTCATTGAAAATGAATGACTTCCGGCTACTTTGACGCTCTCGCCGCTTTTGGTGTGAACGTACGGTTATGCTTGGTTTGTGCTTTGACATGCACTGTCAACCCTTGGACCTTATACAGACAGGTGTATGTCTTTACAAATCTTGTCTAATCTACTGAATTTACCACAGCTGAAATTCAATTAAGCTGCTAAAACATCTCAAGAATGATCAGTGGAAACAGAATGTACCTGAGCTCAATTTAGAGCTTAACGGCAAAAAGTTGTGAAAACTTATGATTTTTCAGGTTTTTATATATATATATATATATATATATATATATATATATATATATATATATATATATATATATATATATGTGTGTGTGTGTGTGTGTGTGTGTGTGTGTGTATATATATATATATATATATATATATAGATTATATATATATATATATATATATATATATATATATATATATATATATATATATATATATATATATATATATTATTTTTTTAATCGCAAAATTGTCTGCAAATTTTGGGTAATTATTACCACAAAAACCACCACAAAAAAAATTTGTAAAAAAATGAAAATCTGGAGGTTGAGACACGTATTTCTAACAAGTCTGTGTTGCAATTTTGGTAAAACTTGCAATTTACCACTGATCAATTAGTCTTCCAGGTTTGGACATCACAAATGCAGCATTGTAGCATAAACAAAATATTGAAGATGGCATAAAAGTATTTTTACACACTCACTGCTAATTTTTGAATACCTTTCAACTATAGAAAAAGTTTTTTACTTGATGCCTCGTAACTGAGAGTCTGCAAAAACTGTGTGCCAATGAGGGAAATTGCCTGGGATTCGCCACAGGTACAACAGATGATCATTTGTCTCAGATGATACACTCTGTCACAAATGGTTAAGCATTAACTGGTTTCAAGGGGGCTTCTAAATGGAGCGGACAGAATTAGAAGGTGCTTTCATTGATTGCAATCAGAGGGGCTTGGGGGGAGATTGCTGGCACTCTAAGTGGAGGAGACACTGTGGAGAAATGGTTTGGAGGTTCAGCGAGGGTAGCGCTCTGTACTGAGAACAGTGTGCGTGTGGCACAGGGAGAAAAACAACACTGATTATCCATAAGACGTGAGGCAGGGCGCTGATGGCAGAGCTGCCGGAGGCCTGATTGAGTGATTTACGTGGCTGGCGGCCAGAGAGATGGAGGTGCATGCTGGGCACAGGTGGCATGCTTAACCTGCACATGGATTAACATAGCGACCTCTGCTGGCCAGCCTACCCGAAAACAATCCATTAAACCAACAAACAGCCTAAGATGGTTTTCTGGTCGCCCAGCATGATCAAATTTGTTGAATGGTTTTAGGGCGAGTTCATGACAGGTTTGACTAAAACGGTCTCTGATTCCATTGCTCTGTTAGTGAAGTTCACTTGAATGAGTCTAAACGCTGCTATCAGAAAACATTTTAGAAGTTTTCAACTGATCTAAAAAAAAAGCTGTCACTTAGGGAGTACACAGTTGTACCTTTAGGTAACATGTATACCATCCTATGCTTCGGCTTAGTTCCTGATGTATGAGGGCCACAGATGAATGAACCACAAAGTACTCTGACATATGTTTTATGTGGTAACATGTATACTTAAGGTTATATTGTACCTTTAAGGTATGTTTTTTTAGGTGCAAACATATACCTTTTGAAAAGGTACCACTCCAGTGACCGTTTTTGTCCAAATTCAGAAAGTGTATGTATGCAACTGCTATAAGCATGTATCACACAGATGCTGACAATGAAGGTGAGGATCCAAATGCAAAGTCTTTATTTAGACAGAGAAAGGTCAGGCAGGCAAGGGTCGATCACAGAAGCAAACAGTATCAAAAAGGGGAAATCCAAAAGAGTAGTCAAAACCAGGCAGTAGATCTAATATCAAAAATCAACAAGCAAAGCAAAGTATCAAAATACGGCAAGGAAGGAAGAAACGCTTCGTAATGCTACAGGTAGAACAAGACTCAGCACTGTGTGTGTGCAAGTGTGGTGTATTTATAGTCCATGTAATTAGTTCATCGTGACCCTCCGGCTGTGTGAATGTAATCAATGTAAAACAGGAACAGGTGTGTGTGAGGTGCACAGTAATTGAGTAGTTTTCTTAGGAATTGTAATTTACTAAGAAGTTTTAAAAACATGTACTTTGGCTTTCCCTTGAATGCATTTTTAGTGCAGTGTTGGTACTTTTACTCAACTTCTTTCACTACTATTCATAGTGGACGTTACCACTATGACATCTATCAGATGTTGGATTTTGGTTGCCATACCTGACGAATAAATGTCAATATTTGACATCAGTATGACATTGGTTTAAGAATGGTTGGCTTGGCGTTGGATTTTGGTCACTTTCTAACAACCTAAAATCGACCAACTATCAAAGTCATTTGACGGCATTATTGGACATCAAAATAACAGAGTTCTTAGACACTGGCTAGCTATTGAATTTTGGTCACCTGACGTCACAACCTAAATCTAACCTAATATTAATGTCTTATGACGTTGTGTGTCTGCTTGGCAATAACTAAATGCACTACAGAATGTTACGTTAGCACACAAACAAATTACATGTAAACATATCAGCTTTTAACAGCATAATATTCACTACTCGAAATGAAATGTCTAAACTTGAAATGTCTACTTTTAATATTACTTTAAGTAATATTTATAACAGACTACATTTTTAGACAAGTTATGGTACTTTTACTTGAGTGTGATTTTTCAGTACTCTTCCAACCACTGGAGGTGCATGACAGGATCTGTGGTTTGTGTGGTGGCAGAATTGTAGTCCGAGTAAAAGTCAAGGTTCTCCAGTGATCTGCAGTAGCTAGATCGCTGGTGACTGTAACAATGCACAATTAAAAAACATTTAGAAATTGAAAGCATATTATTGTTTTGGATGTTCTGTTGCCAAGTTGTATTGCAAAATAGACATCAAAAATCATTAGATTCAGTCTTGATAATAGAATGATCCAGGACTAAATGTATTATTTACTTTTTTTGGGTTCACATGATATCTAATGTCTGGTATCAGGTATATGGTATTAGATATCTGAGATTATTTCAGAGAAGTTTAGCAAATATTTTAAAAAAGAATACATTTCTTTTAAGTTGATCTCTTTGGCATTATTAATGTCTGTTTTGATGCATTTTTTGGTAGTACGTTATTGAAAAGTGTTCTTGTTGCACAAGTTTCATGTACTTGCTAAAGTAATTACAATTCATTATATATTTACATGCTATTAACCTTAGATCTAACCCCTCAGTCTAACCATAACCATATAGTAAGCACATGTCATTAATCAACATTACTAGGTAGTTAATTGAATTACACTGTAACAGGCACACTTTAAAATAAAGTGTTATCATTTTTTTGTTTGTTTGAAGATTTAATTTTGGTGTTGTTGCCTTTATTAACAGTACTGAATATAGACAGGAACTGAAGTTAGAGAGAGAGAGAGAGAGAGAGAGAGAGAGAGAGAGAGAGAAAGAGAGAGAGAGAGAGAGAACAGGAGATCATCCACGAGCCGGTACTCAAACTCAAGATGTCCCAAGTGCAATGGTGCTATATGCTGCCGCATGACTGTTTTGATGAGTTTAACGAAACAAAAAGTCGGTTAATTAAGATCCAAACTTGTGACCTCTCACTATTAAAGCAAGAAATATTCCAGTCAGCCCTAACATCTTATGTAAGTGTATAAAGATAAGGACCCCCTAAGGTTGAATTCTAGAAATGCCCCTGGTTTGCTCCAAAGTGATGGTGATTGGAGTGAAAGGAAAGCTGCTGTCACAGGCAGAGGGTTGAGTGTAAATCTGTTGAGCGGAGCTGAGAGGTAAGGACACATGCATTAGAACGAGACAGGCTGTTCCTCCATTGGGGGAGATGGAGACAGAGAGTGATGTTCAACCATGGGAGATTGATGAGCTGTCTCTACTCCAGCAATTGCATAGGTCACAGGAGAAGAACGGTGTCATTCTCTCTCTCTCTTTCTGTTTCTGTCGCTCGTGCTTCCCTTTTCTGTTCAACTGAGCATCATTTTTCACAAAAAAGCATATCTACCTGTCAGTCCCAGACCTCAGAGCACGTTAGATCTCTTTAATATACAGTATCAGGTTTTGAAGGTAGGGCGAATATAGTCTCCTGTATCATTTTTAAAATAGCTAAATATGGATTGTTTGAGATATCTTTTTTGAGATTATGGCTTGACTGGTAGATATTTTAGGTCAGCATTGACAGCCATTCAGGATTAGTGTGTCCTGACACATTAAGCGCCTATTAATAGGTATAATTGTACCTATTGTACAATTATACTTTAAAGTTGTTGAAAGTCAAATCTCAAAATAAACAACCATTTTCATATTGTACATTATTATGTTGTGAAACATAAAATTTTACATCACACACTAAATGCTGGGTTGTTGTAGCCTAACATTAAGTCAAATATTGACAAACCATTGGGTTTATTTTAATTAATTAATTAATTTCCCTTTGAAATGGTCCCTTATTCATCAGGGGTCGCCATAGCAGAATGAACCGCCAACTATACCAGCATATGTTTTACATAGCGGATGCTATTCCAGCTGTAAACTAGTATTGGGAAACATCAATACACCCTCGCATTCACACACACTTATACACTATGGCAAATTTAGTTTATCCATTACACTTAAAGCTGGAGTGTCCAAAGTTGGTCCTGTAGTGCCGGTGTCCTGCTGATCTTAGCTCCAACTTGCTTCAACACACCTGCCTGGAAGTTTCTAGTATACGTAGTAAGAGCTTGATTAGCTTGTTCAGGTGTGTTTGATTAGGGTTGGAACTAAATTCTCCTGGACCGGCCCTCCAGGATCGAGTGCAGACACCCCTTAAAGCACATGTTTTTGAACTTGGGGGTGAAACCAGAGCACCCGGAGAAAACCCACACCAAACACAGGGAGAACATGCAAACACCATACAGAAATGCTAACTTGGCCCAGCCACCTTCTTGCTGTGAGGCGACAGTGCTTACCACAGAGCCACCATGCCACCTTTGGTTAATTTTTTTCCAATCAGATTTAAAAGCCACTTTTAACCCAATAATCTGGTTTGTCTATATCTGACCCAACTCTGGGTTAATGGAACCCAGGATATTATAGAGTGTAGTGTTATACATTAATTTTAGTTTAGACTTTAGCCTGAATATCTGTTATTGCCCACAATATGAAAACCACCAGCTTATCTATAACTGGCCTGATTTTTAATATTAGCACCCCTCCATATTTGCACTCAACGATTCGAACACCCTTCTAAAAATGAACCAACTGTTGGATGAAACTGAGGAAACTTTGTAACGAGCACACGTTTGCACAAGAGAGAACAACACAGATGCAATAATGATGGGATGAAGCCAGGGGAAGAAAGGAAGGCATGCATACAGAGAGACGGATCTGGAAATGACAGAGAAGTGCTGGTAGGAGGACGACGTGACAGAAGGAAGCAGCTCTGCACACTCTGATTTAAGATGTTATCGCTGGAGTTGCGGGGACGGGCCCGGGGACCGTCCCACACGCCTGCCTTTCTGTCAGCGAGCATATGAGGAAGCAGTCGGCAATCTGATCCAGCAGACAGGAGAACAGAGAGCGATTCTGTGCACTCGGAGACACGAGATGGACGAGCAGGGCTATACTGGCGCTGTTGAATAATTCTTTCTCTGTCTGTGATACGGCAGGGCGGAGGCAAAAAGAAATCCACCTGGCATTCATTTGACTGTCAGTCCTCAGATTAAAGAGAGAGCGCACGAGGGAAGGGTAAGAGAGAGAGAGAGTACAGATGGAAATGGGGAGGAAACGAGCCAGTGATGGCGAGAGAGAGAGAGAGAATTCCTGTCAGTTATAGTGACCTTTGACGGAGAAACTCAAGGTTTGCGAGATTGCCGTCTTTCCCTCTCCATTCCTGTCACTTTTTCCACAGAGAGGCATGCCAAAATATGATGAAAGACTGGCATGAGTGGCTGTGACACGACATTCGACACCGTCAACTCGAAACCCATTCTGCTGTCACACGCACACACTGCCTCTTGGGGTAAATTGCTGTAATTTGTGTTATGCTTCTCAAAGAGAGGTGAGAAGGAGGGGGGCGGCTGCTGCGGGGGCTTTCATGCTTAAACAAGTCTATTTGACTTTAGAGAAATGTGCAGGTGATTGCTTTAATTCCTTTAAAGCATGCGCGCATCTTTCAGCTGGCACGCTGTGGTATTAAGATGCTCCTGAAACTGTATTTTTTGAGAGGTTACGTCATGGCGTATCTTGTATATCTTCTGTATTGTTGGAATGATTACGGTGGAGCTATGACAAGGTGAGGCATCCGTTGAGCTGATGGGAATGAGGATAAATATTCCCATGTGTGGATCTTTTGTTTTTTCCACCTTGCCTCATCTTTGGCGCTGCACTCATTCATCACCATTGACTAAAGTTTGGCGCACACCTGAACGCAATATGGACATGTGCAAAGCACTGTACCATCATACAAGAGCCGTCTCTAAACAGACGTTAAAGATACAGGTCAACGAAAAGTCAAAACTTGGACAGTTTTTTACTCTTCCTCATATTTTATTCAAACCTGTGCTTTCAGTGTTTGGAAGAGAGACAAAAAAAGGGTATTGGTGCATATTTTGTGATTCAGATTAGGCTCTTGATTCAAGTCCAAATTGATTTTATTTCAGTTAATTTGTTTTAGTTTTGACACATTATAAAACTGTTATGCTCTTCTTTGGATCTTCACATAAGAAAGGAAAACTTGATTGAATCTCTACCGATTATTTTTGTTTACTCTTACATCAGTTTACACTGAGGTGATTGACAATTTTCATCTGACATTGTAATACCAAAAACAAACAAAAACACATCTGATGAGGCTAAAAGCATTTGTTGTGTGATGAAGCCTATTAGAATAGATTTAAAATCATTCTTGGTAAGTTATTTAAAAAAAAAATTAATGGATTACAAATTACTGATTACTACTGAAAAATTGTAATCTGATTACATTACTAATTACTTAATGTAAAAAGTAATCAGATTTCTAATTACATTACTTTGAAGTCACTTTTAAAACATATAAAATATACCTATAAAAATACTAAATAAACTGCAGCTCTTTCAGTAATTTAAAATCACTGAAACACTTTACAATGGGTTGATCACAGCAGCTTGACATATTCTGAAGTTCACCCAAATCTTAAAATTCTCACTTATCGCAAAAGACGTGATATGTGAATGACACTGTTCAAGCACTTGAACACTCCTCTTCACATTCAGAAGATACCTTCAGTTCTGATTCTGCAGAAAAATTCAGTTTAGCTTATTTAGATTGAGTTGGCGGGGGGGGGGGGGGTGTTCTTCGTCGGGACGAGTATTGTCTTAGAATGCTTTCTATTCAAGTGCTTGAACAAGTTGCTGGTTGAGTTAAATGCAGTCGAAAGTTCTTTAGAGACTGGACATAGACTGCATTTCACAGCAATATTTTTGTTGGAAATCAACGTAATGTCTGTATTTCCACTTGAAGAACCTCTCTCGTCAGCAACCATTTCAGCTCGCATTCTCCAGATATTTAAAAGTGCATGCATATTAACTGAAGGTGCAGTGGAAAACGTTACTTAAAAGAAGCATTTTTTGTAACGCAATTACAGTGACTTTAGTAACTGTAATTAAATTACACATTTAAAATGTAATTTGTTACAGTACTGCACCCCCTAAAAGTGTAATTAGAAAACAGTAATGTGTTACTGTGGAACGCCGTACAGCTAACTCTGTTTACAATGGACTAAACTACCACAAAAACACATTCAGCGATGTTGGGAAATTGCAATATGGTGTTTTTTGCTAATAACTATTTAACTACTACTAGCAAAAAAAAACATATTGCAATTTGTCCATAACAACCCAGTTAGTTCAAAGCGATATAACAGCACTTTTCGTTGAAAATGAGGAGCATTTCAGGAAATCTATACACACACCCAAATTTGTCTCAAAATCCACAAAGTTCTTGATTCGTCTGATTCTATTTCATTTAGTTTTGAAAAAGATTTGAATATATTTCAGTAAGATTGTCTATTTTGGTTAAAATAATCAATGATTCTAACCATGCAATTTTCATTTGCATTTTCCTCACAAGAGTGATTCTGTTGATGAGCTGGACTGCAGTTTTAATTCACTATAAAGATCAGGGATCTCATTTATGAGTAAACGTGTACAAATTGGTGATGGAAATGTGTGTTCTCATGCAAAGGTTTTGAGTCATAAAAAATAAACTTGACAGAAGAATGTGTACAGCTGTAAGTTAACTCTAAGTAACCATATTTAACTAAAATATTGACTTAATTGAAGCACTTTAAATCACACAGTGTGGAAAATCCCTTCATGTTTGCCTAATGCAAATCGAATAGCTTAATGGTTTTTACCATTTTAAGTTGACTGAACATAAAACAATGAAGTTGATCTCCCCCATCCCCGAAAACATCAAGAAAATTGGGTGTTTTCACAACTTTATTTACAATAAGTAGTTAGAACAAGCAGCAAAAAAAAATATATATATAGATAGATAGATAGATAGATAGATAGATAGATAGATAGATAGATAGATAGATAGATAGATAGACAGACAGACAGACAGACAGACAGACAGACAGACAGACAGACAGACAGACAGACAGACAGACAGACAGACAGACAGACAGACAGACAGACAGACAGACAGACAGACAGACAGACAGACAGACAGACAGACAGACAGACAGACAGACAGACAGACAGATAGATAGATAGATAGATAGATAGATAGATAGATAGATAGATAGATAGATAGATAGATAGATATTTGAGTGTATGAGCCATAGTCCTTTATAAATCGATTGAAAATTGATGTAATGTACCGCTGTACATTCACTTTAAGGAAGGTTTCTACGCAAAGTTTTATAAATGGGACCTCAGACCAATAAAAAAACATTTATTATGACTATTAAGGAACACAAACACTGGAACAACATACACTAACCGGCAAAATTCTAATAATAACAAATAATAACTTGATATGTAGTTGATCATTTGGTGTCAGAAGCTGATAATATGAAGGCACAGACCTCTAGATTACATTTATTTCACCAAAACAAAATATGATGCCTTGATTTTTAATTATTTAATTAGGACAGTAAGGTCTTACTTTGCCTAGACAAAAGTCTTGTCACTTAACAGAAATAATGCACAATATAGAGTATAAAGTCATGGTGCAGTGGAAAAATAATTTATATTGATTATGACTCTCATGAGCTTGAAGGACTGCATCCATACATCTCTGCAATAACTCAAATAATTAATAAAGTCATCTGGAATGGCAAAGAAAGCATCCTTACAGGGCTCCCAGATTTCTCCAAGATTCTTTGGATTCATCTTTAATGACATGCTCAGTAATGTTCAAGTCTGTTGACTGGGCTGGCCAATCCTGTAGTGCCTTTTTTTACTTTCAGGAACTTTGATGTGGAGGCAGAAGTATGAGAAGGAATTTGAAGAATTTGTCCTCTCTTGTGGTTTGTAATGTAATGGGCAGCACAAATGTCTTGAGACTTCAGGCTGTTGATGTTGCCATCCACTCTTCAGATCTCTCACATGCCCCTATACTGAATGTAACCCCAAACCATGATTTTTCTTCACCAAACTTGACTGATCATGCAGGATCCAATAGATCTTCTGCAGTTTGTGATGATTGGGATGCAGTTCAACGGATGATTCATCGGAAAAATCTTCCTTCTGCCACTTTTCCAAATGATCAACTAGAATCAAGTTATTATTTGATGCTCTTACAACTGGAATTTACGACAAGACTGTTGTCAGGTAGTGTAGAATGAATAATTTCTAACAGAATTACAAGTATTTTCCTTTCAGTAAAAAAGTGACCTTGACCATTTTCTATTTCTGCAGATTGACAATGAACTTAGAATGGCTCTAAAACCATAAATCTGACTGTTTTCTTAGCACGATTTACATATGCTCAAAACTATAGTCGCATGTCCACACAGCGCTGAAGCAAAAACACTCTATAATGAACCTCCCACTACAGAGTCCATAATAGCACTCATATCTGTTAATTTCATTTCCATTTGAAAAGCGATTCACTATGAAAAAACATTGTTACACATCAAAAGGGAAGCGGGCCCATCCTATTCATCTCCTTGCCTTGACAATACAGACAATGCATGCAGTATGTGCCCATTATACGTTTCTATGATGAAGCATCATGGAATACCCAGCACTTACAGACGAGCGCTAATTACCAAACTGAAAAGCAATGAAAGGGGAAAACGAAATGTGGTTTAATAAGAAAATAATTATGATCAGGAGCATGTGCAATTTAGGAGGTGACCTGTTGCCAAAATAATGATAAAAAGGTTTCGTTTGCACTACAAAAGAGTTGGATTTATCAACATATGAAATAATATACTCTCCATCTCAATACTGTAGCACCAACAGTCCCAGGATGTTTGATGTCACGGGGCTGATTTGTTTTGATCTCACCTGTCTGTGCATGTCTATTGTGCCTCAAACAGAATCCATCAGCCGCATGACATTGAGAAAGAGAGAGGTGGCATAGTTATACTGAAGATAACCAGGCAAGCCTTGACCCTTTGTCTGATACTCTTTCAGAACAGCCATAGGCAGTATGTGGGCCAACAAAGGCAAATGCAGTAACTATGCCAACACTAAAACAACAACAAAAAGAAATATCTTAAAAGATTCTTGATCAATATCACACTCCATTGACTGAGCAAAGTAGAGCTAAAGCTGTCTATCATAAGGGGATATTACAGATTACCTTTGCTTGTTAGACTAGTTAAAAAAAAACACAGTATTCGAAATTGCACTTTGCCACTATATCACAAGTGGACTAAACCCCAAATCAGAAAAAGTTAGAACAGTATGGAATAGGTAAATAAAAAAGTAGTGATTTACTTTGACTTGTAAATAGTTTGAACACAAAATATTTCATGTTTTGACAAGGACGTAAGCCTAAGCTAAACAACAACTTTGATTTCTGATCCCTCACTCGCCACTGCATCAAGAATAATCTTTCATCTATAAGTGATATTACCACATGGGCTCAGGATTACTTTGGCAAATCTTTGTCAGGTACCAAAATACGTAGTTACATCCACAAATACCAGTTAAAACAGTACTGTGCTAAAAAGAAGCCTTATGTTAACACTGTCCAGAAGAGTTTGTCGATTTCTCTGGGCTCTGAGGCATCTGGGATAAACCATCACATAGTGTAAATGTGCACTGTGATCAGATTAATCAGTATTTCAGGTATTTTATTTTGGGAGAAATGGACGCCGTGTTCTCCGCACTAAAGTAGAAAGCAAGGGTCTGTTATGGTATGGGGTTGTGTCAGTGCCCTTGGCAAATGTAACTCACACATCTGCGATGCTGAAAAGTACATAGAGATTTTGGAGCACAATATGCTGCCTTCTCAGGGACACCCATGCATATTTCGACAAGTACAAGTAGAGGATACAGGTATTTGACTGGCCTGTCTGCAGTCCAGACCTGTTTCCAGTAGAGAATGTGTGGCACATTTTTAACCTCAAAATTAAAAATTGAAGACCCAAATCTATTTCCAAATTCCTTTATTCGTTTATTCATTCATTTTCTTTTCCGCTTAGTCCCTTTATTAATCTGGGGTCGCCACAGCGGAATGAACCGCCAACTTCACAACACCAATGAAGTGCTATCCACTGTGCCACTGTGTCGCCTTTCCAAATTTATAATAAAAAAAATTTTTACTAGTTCCACTGATTTTTCTCAAAGCAGACCCAATGGACCCTTTAAGATTTCATCAGGCCACAAGAATTTATTATTGAACTGATGCAATGAAACTGACATTGGTAGGTCATGATAATGACAACATGTGACTTGTGCGAATTCCTTACATACTAAATTCATAATTGGTTTCTGGGGATGACTAACAATATACTGTATGGCATTCATGCCATAGAAACATTATTAGGAACATTATTTGATTCTTTTGCATTTTTTTTTACTTGCTGGTCTCTATTCACTACCATCAGATTGACAAGCAAAATGTTCTAAAAGCTCAACTGAGATTCTTCAAGGCACTCCAAATGGACCCTTTATTATTCCATTAGAATAAACCTGAACTTGACTTTGGTAGATCATGTGATAATGACATTATCCCTTCCATACTAAATTCAAATTTAAAATGTCTTTATTGGCATGACTGTAACAACCTAATGCTGCTGAAGCCTAAAAGTGTGACAAAAATGTAAAAAAAATTAAAAAGGTGAAAAATCTAAATAATAGTATAGAAATAAATCTTAAAGCTTTATTTAAAACCGTATTTAAACTTAAATAATCAGTGTAACAAACAAACAACAACAAAACATTGGGGAACTTTTCATATCACAATGTTTAATATATAAACATACAACTCGTATTTATACTAAATAGAATAGTCTGAAAGAAAGTTTGAATTCAGGTATAGTAAATAATATGTGATTTTGGATGCACCAACACTTACAGAAATAGTGTGAAATATGGAAAATCCATTTATTAATTACCCATCCTGTACTACTCATACAGTGGATTCTATTTCAGAACATAAATCATGAAAAAGCAATGTTTCTGAATTGACCATTTATTTTGAATTGACTATTTATAGACGACCAAGAAAAAGCTAGATTTTTATTAAATGATACATTACACCAAACTGTACTGTATATCCTAAAGGGAAGATTTGGCCCAAAATTAACGTTTACTCAGCATTAGCTCACCCTCAAGTGGTTTTCTATACATCAGTAGTAGAAACAAAAGTGGCTACCAGTTTCCTACAGTATTAATTTATGTATTTATTATATTTTCATTTTGTCAGTTTTTTTAAGCCTCCTGTGGACAGGTGTTAAGAATCAGCAAGTCTGCTAAAACACTTAAACAAATGCATTTGATTGTCCAGTGAAATTGTGATGTCCATGTAAAAAATACAATAAAATGAACAAACGAACAAACAAATAAATATATAAGTAAATAAATAAGACTAACTTCTTTTGGGTTCAATTTAAGAAAGAAAGTCAAACAGGTTTGGCAGAAGAATGAGTAAACAATAACATGATTATTTTAGGTAAACTATATCCCTTTAAAAACACACACTTGCAACATAAGGCATTCCTCCCATATAAGCATTAGAATGAAAAGTATTTGATTTTTTTTTTACTTATTATTATAACTTTTTTTTTACTTGCTGGTCTCTATTCACTATTAGATTGACAAGCAAATCCAGGATTTTTTTTTAATGTCTCTTGGTGTGAAAACAAAAGAAGTTTTGCATTAGAATTTTGTAGGGCATTACCCAGCATGCACTTGTCAAAGGTGGTGTTTAGCACATCAGCTTTTGGTTGCAGATGGAAGAAACGGTTTAGAAAATGCCAGATAGAATAAAAAACACAAAGCTGCACAGCGGTAGTGTTTTTGGAAATTTACTGTCAATTAAGCATTGCACATTGTACAATGTTTTAATCCAGACAATTAAATGTCAAAAAACCTTGTATGATTTTTAATCATATAATAACAAACTTTAAGAGAGTACCTTACTCTCAAAATGTGCTTTAAGATTTTTTTAGTTGCCACAGATTTTCTCTCATATTTTCATTTATCCATCTAAAGTTTAAAAACCAAGAATAAACCAAAAATGAAAATAAATAAAAAATTATATATATATATATATATATATATATATATATATATATATATATATATATATATATATATATATATATATATATATATATGTATGTATGTATGTATGTATATGCATTTCTGTAACTGTTTTTCTGTGAGGTGAACATGAATTTTCAGCAGTGTCACTTGATCATTCTAATGTGCTTCTTTAAACAATTACCATTATCAACAATAAAAACCGTTGATAAATACTGATGGAAAAGATATGTTTGCAATGATGTATAATTCTATTTATTGTGTCCTTATTAAATAACCTTCTCTACATGTAGTAATTCATTTAAGAAACTTAAAGACTCTAAATTTGCTGTAAAATTAAGCCTCAACTTTTAAAAGCTGCATATCCAGCCTGATCCGTTTAAGCTAAATATATATAGTGGGATGGTCTAAAACTCAAGTCCGACCTCTGCGACACAGTGATTGGTTCAGATTTTGAAGGCGGGGCGCAGGGTACCACATGGAGATGCTGTGTATCGGCGGATGCGGGAATGAGTGAGACTGGGGCTGAATGAGATGCCGGTAGAGGAGCAACACACAAAACATTCACATCTTGAAAACTTATAGTGTATAGAGTGCGCTAATTTATCTAATTAGCGGTGCTTTGAGTTACATAAATAGCATGTTCTTGAGGAATAAGGAATAAAAGTCAGATTTTGAAGGACAGAGTGGCAGAATTGATGGAATAATGAGGGCGCATTTGCGAAATCCGACTTTTTGCAGATTTCTTACTGCATGTCTTTTAATTATTTTGCTTGCTTTTGCTAATGCGGATTCGACACTTTTTTATGGACACGTTGAGGAAAGCGCATTGCCTGGAACTGTTGTCGCTGGGTTCACGTTTCCTTTGGGAGACAAATGCAAAGAAGACAATTTAGCAGGACTTAAAACAGTTTTGACAGGAGACGACTCGTTGGATTTTTCTCTTGAATATCTGGGCAACAAGGGATTTGTGTTAAAAACCACTGAAACTTTTGCCACGGACTCTAAACTGAGCTATACTGTGAGCGCGCGCTTGCCGAGGTGCAACGGAACAGCTGAAGAAGTGACTGTTAAAATCAAAATGCTTCAAAAATACGACGAAACACGGCGTTTTAATGAATCCTCTGTCAGCACAGGGGTTATCGGTGTTAAAAGCGGCAGCAGGAAGCCAAGAGCCGTCTCGGAAGAAGTGTCCTACACCGTTACAGTTTCTGAAGATGTGAAAGTCGGAGACTTGATCTTTACGGTACCGGACCAGAAGTTCGAGAAGAAGTGGTTCGAGGTGGTTTCGGAGGGAAACTCACCGATCCAGATGGAAAGAGACTCGGGGCGCGTGTACTTGGCGCATCGTTTGGTGTCAGCAACCGAGGTCATGGTTAAAATCCATAACATGAGAGGTATGTTAAGCCTTAAAGTCACAGTTTGCGCGTTCATTTGCATGAGTTTAAAGAAGTGCCAAACCTAACAAACGCAGCCTCTGTCATCAGACACTGATCTGTATGGCTTTTCACGTGAATAGACTTCAGTCACCATTCACTCAGTCACCATTTACTTCCGTTGCATCTTTTCTGACAATGAAAGTGAATGGCCACTGAGAGCGTCTTATTCTAACGCTTCCATTTGAGTCTGATACATGATACATGTATGTAAAATAAAGATAAATTAAGCATTTTAGGAGAACCATTCATTCAATTCATTTAAGTTTGCATGCAAACATGCTGTTAATCTTTTATGAGCGCTAAAATGAAGGAGAGGGCATCATCCTGCCTACCTCTCAGCTCGACTGATATCACAGCGCACTTATCCGATGTGCGGAAGCTTTGTGACATTTGGGGACATGTATTGTGCACTTTAAATTTACTCTTCGCTTAAGGTCATGTGAAAAACATATTTAATACTTGCAGTGCAGTACCACATTCAAAACAATGCGCAGCCACAATAAGTGCATGAGTTGATGACACAACACATGGTGTTCATTGCAAAATTACATTTGTAATCTGCTCTTGACATTAATGAAATGTTTGCATTTTAAAGATGCTTATACGTATATTTAAACTGCAATCAGGATATGCATTTTGGTAATATATTATTTTTGAGAATAAAAAATAGCAGTAAACCCAAGCAATGTTTCACACAATTTGGGTTGCCGGATTATATTAGTTCCTCTTAGTTTTACACTTTTTTTTTTACCTAGATGTTTGTCCTTGGTAGGTTAGTTTGGTAAACGTGTAAACAAATAACAGAATATGTGGCTATGGTTTAAGTGACAAACATAAGCGTTAAAGCATGTTCCAGATGTTCCACTTTAAAAAAGTACTGAAATCATTAAGGAAATGGAGAAACTGGAGTAAAGGAACCATTTATAATTCTTACATCTCTGACTGTAATAAATGAATGCAATTTGCTGGGTAGCTCAGCTTGAATTATTGTGAAACAGATACATTACGACACGTTGGATAAACTCAGATGAGATCACTCGGTATCAGAGAGTAGCTGGGTTCAAGTGAACATAAATGTTATGGAGAAAGTCTTCTAATTACGACTGTGAGTTTAGCTAAAGTGGTTGAGGTCACGCAGGTCTGATTTCGCTAATCAGAGCTCTAAAAGCAAACCTTTATTCATTTGTTTGTTTGGTGTAATTAGGGATATTTATTCACCTGGAAGTCACCAGACAGCACATGTGCTCCTAAATACCTTCAGTGGGGCAGGATGTGTAGTTGACGTTGGGGGATATAAATGTTTGTTTTTGCAAGCAAAGGTCTCAGTCCATCACCTGAACCAGCCATTGGAGTTGTTTGTGATTCTGATTGAGGTCATCTCGCTGAGTGAATTCAGAGATCAGATGAATATATACGCCTTGACATGTTTACTCAAACTGCTTTTCTGGAATGATGTTGCCACGCGTTCCTTTGAAAAGAGAAATAAGAGTTATTATGTGCATTTCTGTAAAGTATCCCATGCGAAACCTTTGAGGAATGCCTTTTCTGTTGTACTGATCTTGCTTCCACTGATTGGGGAATTACAGGATGATTTAAATTGGGATGAGAGCTTGCTGGAAAGCTCTATCATCAGCAGTGAACAGAACAGATGTGGCTTTTTACATTTAAACATGAGGTTTTTCCTACACTTAAGAAAGTGTGTGAAGCGTCTGCCTTACACATGTCAGGACTGTGGGTGGGCAGTATTACCATCAAGTTATTTTATTACCTATATACATTACAATATATTTGTTTTTGCTAGAAAAACACATTAAAACAACAAAAACAACATGTTTTCACAGCAATGCAAAATAGGAAACATTTTTGGCTTAAGAAATTCAAGTAAACAGTTTTTAAAAGAACATTTTAAGTATTAAAAACTTGATTTTCACCTGTGGAATGGAAAGACAGCATGGATTGTAAATGTTCTTCATGGAATATGGATGTAGTAAAGAAACATTGTCTTCAAGAATGGTTTAAAAAGTTTGTTAAAATAACTGTTTTAAGTACACTGTGAAAAAAGTTCTGGTTCCACACAATTCCTTCATGTTGTCCCAACACAAATTGATTATGTTAGTTTAATTGTTTTTACAAATTTAAGTTGATATTACATAAAATAATCAAGATGTTTTCACAAAAAAGCATTAAGAATTGTGTTGGGTCAACTCATTTTAAATTAGTAGTTTAACTACTTAGTAGAACACAAGTCCACTGTAAAAAATGCTAGCTTCCACGCAATTCCTTCAAGTTGTCCCAAAACAAATTCATTAAGTTAACCTAATTGTTTTTAAAAATTAAAGTGGATTAAACAAAAAACAATTATGTTTCCCCCCAAAAACTCACGAATTGTGTTGATTCAGCTCATTTTAAATAAGCAGTTTGAACATGCAGCAAAAAGTTCTTTTAGAGTAGCAAAAGTCATTTTTTTGAGTGTATTGAAATATACTTAATTTTCTTTGATTAATTATTCTAGATCAGAGATGCCCAAAGTAGTTGGTCCATGGTAACCTTTGAATTGGCCTGCCATCCCATCTTAAAAGAGAGGGAGAATGTCAGTGGTTTAACAGAAATCGTCATTATGAATTTTGAATTGAACGTAAACTTTTGTTTCTTAGTTAGTTTTATTACTGAGCTACAAAAAGGCAACTGAAATTAAGCAATTGAATTACATTTTGTAAATGGATCATACTTTTATAAATAGAAAAACTGTCACTTGACGTGCAGACATCTATGAGCATATCAAGGTAAAGGCAGGTGCAGCTGGACTAGTGTATTCAACATTGAACTCCATTGTGTTAGAATTATGTTTTTTTCTGTAATAAGTTCATTATAAAATGTTAAAAATGATACTGCATTAGATATTAAAGATAATTTGAAGCAAGGGTTACTAGTTTTTTTATATTACTGAATAAATGAGGAAATTCCATAAATTAAAAATTTTATGTAGTACTGTTTGTTATGTATTCGGCCCACAGCCCTCAATCAAGTTTGGTTTTTGGTCCTTTATAGGAAAAACTTTGGGCACCCCTGTTCTAGGTCATTTAAGTAAACCTGTTCTGTTAATTCATAGGTTTGATTTTGAATTGCAAGCTTTAGCAGAATTTAATTCCAATTTATGCATACCATAATTCATGTATATTTCAGCACATTTTAGTTTACAATCCATTTTGTTTCCTACATACCTACTACTTGATTGTTATGGGACGCATTGTGAAAAAATGCTTTAAAAGCAGATATTCATGCCTTGCTGCAATGTACACAGGGGCTACAATCAAAATGGCTGTTTTAACTCAGATGTTAAAACCAGGTGAAAACACTGTTTTTCTGCTGGCCTCTGAGAAATGCACCTTAAAGGGATAGTTCACCCAAAAATGAAAATTTACTGACTATTTACAAACTATCAAGTGGTTCTAAACATTTTAAGTTTCTTTCTTTTTTTGATTACAAAATAAAATATTTTGAAGACAGCTGAATACTTGTGACCATTGACTTCCATAGGAAAAACACATATTTATGAGTCTATTGTAACAGGTTTCTGGCATTTTTTAAAATATCTTCTTTTATGTTCAACAGAAACTTATAAATGTGAGTAAATGATGACAGAAATTAAATTTTTAGGTGAACTATCCACTTAAGATCAAGCTGAAACAGTTCCTTTGACTCATTAAACATTTTATAAATCCAATTTATTCTTGGATTTGGTCTACACTGCTTTCTTTGGATGTTTGTTTGGATGTTTCACCATGCATATTCTGACTGGTCTGCACTTTCACTGCTAGTCTGGTCTATAATGAACATGTTGTGTTTCAGCCTTTCGGTCATTTCGGCACAGCTCTCTCTTTAAAACCCTACAACACAGTGGAGTATCCTCTCCACTCTTCAGTGTGAATTCAGCACAATGGGAACACAGTCCTGTTGGCAGCAGAAGAGCTTTGTATCTCATTTTCGGGGGCAGTTTGAAGGACTTTCTCTCTCCAAACGCTTGTATGGGGAAGTCAAGCCAATGCAGGGTCTTCTGGGAGACAATTATTTTTGAATCCATTGTGAAAGCCTCATGCTAACACAGTGCGTTTGAGTGCTTTTTGGAATGACGCTGTTTGTTTTGTCCCGTTTATGTGCGAAGTCTGGATGAGAAAATCCCATCTGTGTTAACAGAGTGAAGACATATTCACTCCCAGTCCCCGTAGTCTTTGATATCTGACTCATAAAGTTGCTTACCCAGGTAACAATTGCATAGTAGAGCACATGCAGACCTGCTTTATAACAGACGTTTTTATTTTGAGATTTTACTTTTGTTGTAATTGGGACTGGGCCATAGTTAGAAATTCATTTGTTAATGTTGCAGGCTTTTTGCAAAAACAGGAAAACCGCACACTCAAAAATTACTCTTGCCGCTTGTTCAAACTACTTATTTAAAATGAGTTGAAACAACACAATTCTCAAATGTTTTTTATTTTTATTTTGTGAAAACAAAAACTGCAAAAAAACATACCTCCTGGGGTGTATTTGGCGCTCTTCAGAAATGTATTTAGCGGTATGTTTTCAGAATGAGCCTGGGTTGATTTTATGTTCACTTAAGTTTGTAAAAACGAGGAAGTAAAGTTAATTGGTTTTTGTTGGGACAACATGAAAGAAGTGTGTGAAACCAAGCATTTTTTAGAGTGCATGTAAAATGTGTGTGTGATAATATATTGTGGTTTTAGTTTCTTGATATTGCATATTGATGTTTTTTCTTTATAGTTTCCCACATAGATGTAATATTTGACAATATTTGCAAATTACATATTTGACATACAAGTAAATATATTTGTAATTTACACCTGTAAAGTATGTCATATTTGCTCTATATATACCCACACATAATATTAATTATGTATGATATATTTGAACATATACAGTTGAAGTCAGAATTATTTGCCCCCTTGAGTTATTAGCCCTCTGTTTATTTTACCCCTAATTTCTGTTTAACGGAGAGAATATTTTTTTAACACATTTCTAAACATAAGAGTTTTAATTACTCATTTCTAATAACTGATTTATTTTATCTTTGCCATGATGACAGTAAATAATATTTTACTAGATATTTTTAAGACACTGACTTCTATACAGCTTAAAGTGACATTTAAAGGCTTAACTAGGTTAATTAGATTAACTAGGCAGGTTAGGGCAATCAAGAAATGTATTGTATAACAATGGTTTGTTCTGTAGACTATATAGAGAAAAATATATAGCTTAAAGAGGCTAACATTTTGACCTTATTTATTTATTTTTTTAAATTAAGAACTACTTTTATTCTAGCCGAAATAAAACATTATTTTATACACAAGATTTTCTTCAGAAGAAAAAATTATCAGACATACTTTGAAAATGTCCTCACTCTGTTAAACATAATAATAATTTTAACTTCAGCTGTAAATATCTAATATTTGGCAATATATGCAAATTACATATATGACATACAAGTTCATTGTTGTAATTTACATATGTAAAATATGTCATATATATGCAAACTATATTTTGAAACATTGCAATAGGCATTTTCACATATGAAGAGTTAATATGAAAAGAGCAAAAAGTACCGTCAAAATTTTTTTTCTAAATTGAGCATATTTTCCCAGGTTCCTACGTGTAGGTTCATTAATTTTACTTTAATGATATAAAACAGGTTTTATTTATTGTCGTGCATGCAAATAACTGAACATAAACAAAGGAGGCTGAGAAAAATCCTGATTTTAGAAGAAACTCTTAGATGGAACTTTTAGTTTTTGCATCTGAACTCTGCATAAATGACCGTATATGAACACCCACGCATAATATTAATTATGTATGATATATTTGAACATATACAGTTGAAGCCAGAATTATTAGCCCCCCTTTCATTTTTTTCTCCTTTTTTAAATATTTCCCAAATTATGTTTAACAGAGCAAGAAATTTTTCACAGTATGTTTGATAATATTTTTTTCTGGAGAAAGTCTTATTTGTTTTATTTTGACTAGAATTTGGGCAGTTTTAAATTAAAATATATTAATATTATTAGCCCCTTTAAGCTATATATTTTTGATAGACTACAGAACAAACCATCATTATACAATAACTTGCCTAATTACTCTAACCTGCCTAGTTAATCTAGTTAACCCTTTAAATATCACTTTAATCTGTAGAAGTGTCTTAAAAATATCTAGTCAATTATTGTTTACTGTCATCATGGCAAAGAGGAAAAAATAAACATAGGGACTAATATTTCAGGGGGGCTATTAATTCTGACTTGAACTGTATATACACATTTGTAATTTTAATAGTTGGAAAAAATATGAAAGCGGGAATTTTGCTAATATTTCTAAATATATATAGCATATGTGACATTTTCATTAATTAATTAATTTTATTTTTGGCTTAGTCCCATTATTAATCTGAGGTCGCCACAGTGGAATGAACCGCCAACTTATCCAGCATATGTTTTACGCAGCGGATGCCCTTCCAGCTACAACTCATCACTGGGAAACATCAATTCACACTCATTCACACTTATACACTATACAGACAATTTAGCTTATCCCATTTACCTATACCACATGTCTCTGGACTGTGTGGAATACCGGAGCACCCAAAGGAAACCCATGCGATCATGGGGGAACTTTCATACTTACACAAAAATGCCAACTGACCCAGCCGAGGCATGAACCAGCAACCTTCTTGCTGTGAGGCGATCGTGCTACCCTCTGTTTCACCGTGACGCCTGTTTATGTGACATTTTATATGCGTAAACTCCAAATACGAACTTGTATGTCATTTACTGGAATATATTTCTATGTATTCTATATGGGTCCCATTGAATTTCATATACTCTTAGTTCGCATCATGCATTATGAACTACAGGAGCACTAAATGCCTTCAGAATATCTGTTTTATTATTGGCTTGTCACATTTGTATAACAGCAAGACAGGACGAGAGACACCAGTATGGTTGACTCACCCCAATGTCACTTGCCATTTCATCAAGAAGCCACTCATAGAGCAGAGAGGCTTAACAGTTTGTCCTGCACAATTAGCATTAGCATTTCTATGCAGCGCGCATAGTCGGGACCGCGGGGCAGCTTTCTAATCCTCATAAAGACCATCCCTGTGGTGCCTTCATTGGGTTGGTAAACAGTGATAATGGTTTGCGTGCTGTACACATTTTCTTCTTTTTTCTGCCCTTAAAGAATCCATACTCATGAAAATGTAAAAAGTCGAAACAAAGAGCAGCTGTATCTGTGCTTGAACATTGGAGGTCAAATCTTGGAAGCAAAGGTGAAAGACTGGTGCTAGAAAAAGATTCAGCCTTTTTTGACATCTCAATCTTTCCAGATATAATGCGCACACATAAATAGAAATATATATTTATGATTACAAGCATGAAGTAAAGTTATTGGAAATCTGTTCTCTATAGCGTCATTTTATCAAGTGGTGCAACTTTTTTTATTTAGTTTTTTTTGGAGTATATTTTTGCTAATGTTTTTTATTTCTGTTTTTATTTTACCAACAAAATTTAGACATTTTGTTTACAAATTAAAAGAATTATGAAAAATTTTTTCTCTGGACTAATTCAATTCAATTCAAGTTTATTTGTATAGTGCTTTTCGCAATCATTATTGTTTCAAAGTTTTACAAAAGGTGCACATTATTGCATTACAATAAAAATTAAAATCAGAAAAGTTAAGCATCGTACTTGGCAATATCATAACGCGATCCTGGATTAACATCTATGTTGATCCTGGAACAACATTTATATTCGAAAATTTTATAGGTACCTATTCCCAACCATAACTATTCCCAAAGTTAGAGGGAAATAATAGCTGCATAACAATCTTGTAGAAGTGCATAAACCTAATCGTAAGCCTAAACTTAACATATACTTAACATATTCGTAAACATATCGTCGATGCCCAAAACAGCTTAACGTGCTACAAATCAAGAAACTTATGCGATTACAAAAAATATCAGCAAATTAAGAAAAAGATCTTCATCTGTTTGACAGCACACATGCTGCAAATCGCCACAACACAAACATGCAAGCTGCGTTTTCTCACAGCGCACACAATTTCATAAAATGTACTACATTTTCTCACAATGCAAACAATTAATAAAACGTGGTGCATTTTTACAAAACACAAACGTTTAATAAAATGTGCTGCATTTTCACACAACACAAACGTTTAATAAAATGTGCTGCGTTTTCTTACAATGCAAGTAATTTATGAAAATGCGCAGCATTTTCTCACAATGCAAACAATTTACGAAAACACCCTGCATTTTCACACAACACAAACAATTTACGAAAACACTGCATTTTCTCACAAGGCAAAATAATTTCGGCAAACAATTTACGAAAACATGCTGCATTTTCTTACAATGCAAACAATTTATGAAACGCTTTGCATTTTCACACATCGCAAACTTTTTACGAAATCGAGCTGCATTTTTTCACAACACAAAAAGAACGAAACACAGCGGAAATTTTTCAAGGGGATCCAAAAATGTGTTTTTTGTTTGTGAATTTTAATATCTCGATTCCTGTGTCTTTAGTATTTATCAGCCTAAATAACCATAACTTAAATAGCTGCTTCTGTCACGTTTTAGGGTCTCATTGAAACATTTCCTTTGTGTTAATTGTTTGCATTGTGTGCAAATGCAGCACATTTAAAAAAAAAATATTTGCATTGTGAGGATTTGCAGCACGTGTACTGTAAAACTATTGAAGATCTTTTCTCAATTTGCTGGTGTTTTTTTGTAATTGCACATGCTTTCTTAAATTGCAGCACGTTAAGCACTATCGGCATATTCTGTACATATTCCTTAATTCTGATTGGCTGATTGGAATGTTGTTTCAGTATCGACATATCCAGGAACATGTTCTAATTGGTGAAATCAGGTTAGGGTTGTGTATAGGGTGGTCATTATACTGTATATAAACATATTTAACATGCAGTTATATAGTATATAACCTCCTTTCAAAAAAAGAGCTGATGTCTATGTACGTTCAATGAAGTGTATTAAGTATTGTCCTCGAAGTCCTTGAATGGTTGGCATCATCTCTTCTCAAACCACTTGAGAATGATTGACTGAGTTGACATTTCCATTCTTAAGGGAAAAATTACTCATGTAGATAAAAAGTTGGGAAAGGCATCTTTTCATGGTGTAATATATATGCCATTGTCATTGCAAGCAAACAGTGTTGCGTAGAGTTACTGACTGCATGTCCTTTGGAAAATCACTTCATTATGCCTCTCATTTTCGCCAGAAATCAGCAAACCTCATGGTAAATTGAATGGTAAAAGCTATTCCTTCACTTTGTTACGGCAGATTTCTGTCAGTGTGAATGCATGGTTGCTAATGACTGTGCATTATTAATGAACCTCAGCCATCAGTACATGGAGTTTCCATCCGCCTTCCGTCGGAGATTGTCACCCTCTGTCACCTCATTCATGTCAATAAAAGCCAATCAAAACATGGCAGGCGAAGTGCAAGGGCATAGATTGGTGACCTTGCATGCCGCAGCGTGATATTCACAGCCTGTAGAGTTTAGTGGCTTCCCTCTGCTTCAAGAAGACCCATTATACTCCAATCGTCCTTCTCCCCCCCGAGCTTGAGAAATGTTGAGTGTACTTTAGGTGTAATTAGGGGCATCTTGTCTTTTTTGTCTCCCATGTGCACCTGATTTGGTCTGAGGATTGCCTCTTCTATCACACATTAGCCTAGCTCAAGAAGTATGTCTACTTATATTAAAGGGTTACTTCCCTCCTTACCCCCACGTCCGTCCAAACCCATAAGGAATGTGTCCATCTTCAGACACAAATTAATTTCTACTGAAAGCCTCTTCACCTAAAACATTGATGCTTCAAAAAAAATTTTTTTATTTGATTTCTATTCACAAATGATTGCTGATTAATGAACATAAACAGAAGCTTGATGCATAAGAACAAGCCTCATTGGTTCTTGCAGAAGATCAAAAATACTGCTGTGATACACGAGGAACATCATTCTTTATGCTTGCTTGGAATAAACAGCTCTATTTGTATGGATTTATTTTCTGATCTGTTTATGAAAGATTTAATATGTCAGAGTTTTAGGTGAAGAGTCTTGCAATGGAGTGACAGAAATCTCTCAGATTTGAATAGAATATCTTCATTTGTTTTTCAAAGATGAACGAATTTCTTATGGGTTTGAGGATAGAGTAAATTATGACAGAATTTTCTCTTTGGTAGAACTAATTCCTTTAAGCCACAAAGTTTTGCTTTTCCGACCAGAAACTTTAATATGCGTTCTGATATGCTGTTCAAAAAATAATTCTTATTATTTTCAAGGTTGAAAATGAAAAACTATTTTTGTGGAATCTTTAATACATTCTTTTTTTCAAGATTCTTTAATGAATAGACAATTCAATAGCATAAAGAGAGAAATATTTTATAATGTATTGAACAAATGTAATTTAAAGCATCCTTGCTGAATAAAAGAATTAATGTAGTGTGCGTATAAAATAAAGTCAGAATATCAGTTATAGGTAGCACTGTATTTTAAAGTCACAATTGTCACACTGTATTAGCAAACCATTAACTAGCATGACTAGTGTATTAAGCTACTATTTACAGTTGAAATCAGAATTATTAGCCTCCATTTGATTTTTTTTTTAAATATTGCCCAAATGATGTTTCACAGAGCAAGGAATTTTTTTACAGTATGTCTGATGATATGTTTGCATATTGCCCTATTCACCATTCACTATATATAGGCCTATTATATACATAATACATTGTGATATGCTTTGTTAGTTTACCAGATCATATTGCTTTCTCACCACAACCGATCTGCTCCAGAGTTTTTTAAACCAAACCGAAACCACCTCATTCAGCTGGTTTTAGACGAATTGTTTTGGTGCTGATCTGAGCACGATTGCTGGATTCTTATATGCCCAAATGAACAGAGCCAGCTGGGCAAACATGCCAGGTGTCTAAACAAAACATCTAGGTGTAAAAGCACACTTAAATAGCCTGCATAATACTTCATCTTTTATAAGATGAGGATTTTGGTCAAATGTATTCAATCTTTTTATTTTATTTTATTTTATTTTTTTAGGATTGTTTAATGCATTCAAATATATTTGAAAGTCATTTGAAATGAACATGTAGTGGTGGACCAAAAATGTTCATCGTGACAAAGCAAATACCTACAAAAACATCCCAGTTATGGCAGGTTTTGTCTATTCTCACAACGTTTCCCTTTTTTTTTTTTACCCCATTACTAGGCCCACACGGAATCTGCGCGCACAGAATTCCGCAGATTTTCCGCAGAATTCCGCAGATTTCTGCAGTTTTTTAGCCCATTATAAATTCTGTTTAATTACTTTAGTAAATGTGTAAATCGGAATTTATTCAGTTCCCTGCTAAAAAATCCAGATTAAACCAGCCTAGGCTGGTTGACCAGACTGGTTTTAGAGGGGTTTTGGCCACTTCCTGGCTGGTTTCCAGTCATTTCCAGCCTGGTCTTAGCTGGTCAGGCTGGGAGATGACCAGCTAAAACCAGCTTGACCAGCCTAGTCAAGCTGGTAGTCCAGCCAAAACCAGCTACGTCCAACCTAAACCAGGCTGGTCAAGCTGGTTTAAGCTGGATTTGACTGGTCATTTTCCAGCCTGACCAGCTAAAACCAGCCTGGAAATGGCCAAAGCCCCTCTAAAACCAGCCTGGTTGACCAGCTAAAACCAGCCAACCAGCCTAGGCTGGATTTTTCTGCAGGGTTTTTATTCAGTAATTTATTACTTTTTATTTAAAATATTAAAGTGTAAGTTAAGATACTCCGCTGGATACTCCCAAAATAAATCCGCAGAAATCTGCAGATTTTTACCAAAATTCTCTGCAGAAATAGCAAAAAACGTCCGCAGATTCCGTCTGGCCCTACCCATTACCCATTTTCATCCCTTAAGCACAGGTCGAGAGCTGTCACCAATGTTGTTTACTTTTATTACTCGTTGTAACTATAGATTGCTATAGAAAACACAGAATCATTATGCTGGTAACAACAGCATTTGCTACATCAAGTGACAAACGATGCTTTTGGGAAACGTAAGCAGGGCAGGTGATTAGAGATGTCACTCATTAGTCATCTGAGAGATGCTCACTTAGGCGTGCTGTCAGTTTCAGGAGGTTTGTTTATCCATAGTGGTCCATTAATTAACTCTTCATCACTTAAGCACTGACAATAAATCCCCAAGAGAACAATGACCTACTCTTCTCCCCTGCCAGACACCTTTTAGCTAAATATATCTCTTTTAATATTTTAGCCGTGGCCTGTCAACAGATTATAATTCTGGGGAAAGTTGCTTTCTCGAATCCTCTTGTCCTCTGTGCCCTTCAGTGACACACTGGACCGGCAGAAGGAATTCAAATGCTCAGAGGCATCTCAGACCACCCGTTTCTCGACCCATTCATTGGGTTTGTTCAATTAGTCCTTTCCCCATCTGCTGTGGTTAGCCTAAGGACCTGACCATGATCCTCTGCTCCGGAGAGCGACTATTATAGCAATGTGCGCAGGAGATTTCACCCTACGCTGAGTTATTCTGAAGATCACACGGGGTGATGGGCGCTTGCTTGAGACAAATTGATTTTAATTGTGTCTTTAAATTCGTGCTGTTGTGAGCGAGCATGTGTATGTGCGCACACATGGAGAAGTTCATAGATTGCTGCGGGATGTTCTGTTGTGAGGAAGCCAAAGCTTTGCGGAATGGTCTTTTTTTGGTTGTAAATGAAGCCCTGGAGAGCTGTCTGGGTCAGTTTGAATCAGTGTTACTATGGGCTGGTCGAGGCTGGTGAGAAATGAGGATTTGGGTGTGTTTTGAGTGTGTGTTCATTGCATGCATATGTTTATGTGGTATTCGGTGTGTGAGATCACCAGTAGTGAAGTCAAACTGTCGGTTTTTGTCAAGTCTGGTACTTGAGGACAAAACATGCAATGTTTTTACCAGCCACTTCAGGCCACAAGTAGATTTTCATTAAAGTTAAAGGACAAACATGATGTATTTTTTTTGAGAGACATAAAAAAATTATATTCATTTATTCATTCATTCATTTGGCTTAGTCCCTTTATTAATCTGGGGTCGCCACAGCGGAATGAACCACCATAGTATAAATTAATCAATTAAAAAATTACTTGTATTTAAGAAAGAGAAAAAGGAAATGTACATTAGGGGTGGGATTGGGGTAAGGGAATTGTTAAAAAAAATCATTATGGTTGCGTCTAAAATCACAAACTTCCATACTATATACCACACCAAAACAGTACGCGAATTCATGGAATTTGAAAAACAGTATTCGGGAAGTACCTGGATGACCTAATACTTCCAGCGAGATTCTGAAGAGGGCGTCCGATGCGCTATGCTTATTCCCTCGAGAGAATTTTTGAATGGGAGTGAAGCGACACAACTGACGTGGATAGGTCATGTGATCATGATCATGTAATATGTCTGAGATTCATTCATACTGCGCACATTTATACTGTATAAAACATACTGTTCTAACGGCTGAGTAATACATTTAAATTCAAATGCAGTATGTTCTGAGTTGTAGGCGATTTTGGACACAGCCCCTGTCTATGGAAAGTGCTAGAAAAAGTAGCTGTGTGTGAGTCATGAATTTAATAAATTTTACAATTTTACAGTTTTTTATTCTTAAAATGTAATAAAAAAACTTTTTTGTTGACACAAATGCAACCATTAAAACAAAAAATGAATACTTACAAAATAATACAATGAAATAAAAATGTTGATTGATTGATGAATGAATTGATTGATTGTTCAAATTGTTGCTAAAATGTATAATTTTTCTGATTTCAGTTTGTTTGTCGTACTATGATGTAAGTGTATTAAAAAAAACAAGTACAATTGCAATTACATACAATTTTGTAAAGTAATAATATTAATCTAGGCGATGCAGTGGCGCAGTAAGTAGTGCTGTCGCCCTACAGCAAGAAGGTCGCTGGGTCGGTGGTTCGATCCTTGGCTCAGTTGGCGTTTCTGTGTGGAGTTTGCATGTTCTCCCTGCGTTCGCGTGGGTTTCCTCCGGGTGCTCTGGTTTCCCCCACAGTCCAAAGACATGCAGTACAGGTGAATTGGGTAGGCTAAATTGTCCGTAGTGTATGAGTGTGTGTGTGAATATGTGTGTGGTTGTTTCCCAGAGTTGGGTTGCGGCTGGAAGGGCATACGCTGCGTAAAAATGTGCTGGGTAAGTTGGCGGTTCATTCCGCTGTGGTGACCTCGGATTAATAAAAGGGACTAAGCCGACAAGAAAATGAATGTATTAATATTAATCTTTGGGTGCTTTGGGCGATTTAAGTGGAAAATGTACATATTTTTACATATTTTATATTTATGTTAATAACAATAATAAGCTCTGTACTTTTTTACACTATATAGATCTAAGAACCAATCACACAGCAGAAATGTGCACCAATACGAATCTAGAAGTGTGTTGATATTAGAGATTCTTTTAATTTCAGCCAGTCAGCCTCAGCGCTTCCTGTAAATTGTCTTTCTATTACAAAACTGCCACGTTTAGAGTCTGATTAAAAAATAAAAAAAAGTGATCTTCACTGCCTGATAGATAGACTATATAAAGTGGGTCCCAAACTGGATAAGAAGCACTGCATTTCCCCCATCATGTCTTTAAAATATGACTGTTTATTTTACCCCAGTATTTTCAACGAAGTTTCTGCGCTAGCCTGCTGATCTTAGCGTCTTTCATCTCGCTTTACGCTTGAACAACTAAATGAATGCTTAAGTCTATTTAACTGAATTTATTGTAATTACATTACAACGTCAATACTGTAAAAGGAACCTCATGAAATTAAAAAATAGTCACATTAAGCTTTTGCCGAAAGTTTGTCATTGACTGAAAAACACTAGCTGTGCATATACCTTATTTCAGCCACCAAAAATCATTAGCCACTGACAATAGGTTAAACTATTTAATGGACCTTCTAATTAGTGGCTTCTGTCATTGTTGGGATACTTTTTAAATCTGGAAGCATTTACAACTGATATCAGAATATATATCTTTATTGTTTAATATGGAAAATAATTAATTGAGATTGAAATTTTGCTATATCGCCCAGCCCTTTCTGATATATATATATATATATATATATCATTCTCTCTATGTATGTTATACAATGGTATTGTGTACATTTTCCTGCTTGTTGTTTGTTCCTGTTTTGACTTCTCTGTCCATACCCTGTCCTCAGAGTTAATTGAACTTCATGCCAGCATGGCAGGCTGGCTGTCCGATGTGCTATAATAGTTTATTGACAGGATATGTAGAGTGGCCCAGAGCCATGGTGTTTTTTTTAACGATGAATTAGGGCAAGGTCATCAGAAAGCCCCGTTCTCTCACCCTGTGGTAAACTGCACCAAGCCTCAGCCACACGGGGCTCCCGTTTCAGCCACGCTTTTTGATCTTAATTGTTAAATTGGTCACGCTGCCTTGGATTTATTTTAATTCCTGGAGAAGAACGCTGTCACTTCTCCTTCCTCCCTCGCTGTCGGAAATCCCTCACATTCATGGAAAAAAGAAATCGCTCTTGAAGTGCATTCAATTTAAAACCCCCCACTGTGGGATTTCACTCACAAATTTATTTATCAAAGTGGACGATCAGGGTTTCAGCTGATTGAACTGATATCAGTTAGCTGGGGGAAAAAACAAAGAGATAAAAAAATCTCATTCTACCAATGAGTGGTTTTGATTCGTCTTTCAGTCTAGCTGAACACACTTCCATTAAGAGATCAATGAGGACGAACTGTTCCCTTTTGTGTGGAAAGTGCAGCCACTGGAAAGAATTGCACTGTGATCGTTGTGTAATAGCCCTTGGAAATTTAAGGTGAGATGTTTGTCGCTGTTATTGTTCACCTGAGATTTGGGCAGCTAGCTCTTTGCTTCTTTTATTTTAACCACCAATGGTTTCAGTTAGGTTTTTATGAGATTGCATTATAAAACTTTGTAAAAATCCAAAAAACAAAACCCTCCAAAATATTTACACTAACAATATTTTTAAAGGGCACCTATTTTACCCCCTTTTCAAGATTTAAGGTACGTCTTTTGTGTCTCCAGAATATGTCTGTAAAGTTTCAGCTCAAAACACCCGTCAGAATATTTATTATACCTTTTTAAATCTGTGAAATTTGAGCTGTTCATTGTAGCTGTTTTTGTTGCTTGTGCCTTTAATGCAGATGAGTTAGTTCTCCCCGCCCACCATTCCCACATGTGTGTCAGAGCCACAGAGATCTGTCTGTATTGCTCTAATGTATGTAGCCTTCACATAGATAAATAGCACAGTGACAGACAAGAATGAAGCAGATCTCCCTTACCTCAGTAAGAACTTTCCTAATGGTTATTTGATGTATGTTCTGGAATTAATTCAAGCCTTTCTGCAATGATGAGTCACACACAATGTCGTTATAAAGTGCACGCGTGCAAACACACGTTTAGCTTTGCACTGTTTTTGTGTGGGAAATGTGACAGGATACCTGTTAATATCCACTGCTGTATGGAAATGTGTTATGTTAATGTGCAAAATAAACCTCATTAAAGTCCACAAACTGGGGTTGAAGGATCTTCTTTTATAATTGTACTGATACTATGCGGCTGTATGGATGATATACGTAGTGATTTTACTGTATTTAATACAAATTTGCTCTGTTTTTAAAACATGTTAAACTTGCAAAACTCATTGTTGAGGTGCAGATGATCACAGAGAGCGAACAGATCTTTTAATCTCAGTTGATTTGCGCACATTCTGTCTTGTGTATATTATTATACGTCTTATTACGGACACATGCTAATACGTGTCTGCCAATAAATTCGGTGGGCTGGAAATGGAAGGGATTTGGATCCTATTTTAATTTCAGGAAATTAAAAAAAACACAACAAAAAATGTGTTTTCATCATTCAATATGACAGTGGACACACTTTACCTACACACAGTCCTGTTCAAAAAGCTTACAAAAGATGATTTCCATCATAGGTGCCCTTTAAATGATTCAATTAGTGGTTCATTAACTTCTTGTAACGACTTTTTTTAAAAATTGTAACTTGATTATATATTGAACTTGGTATATTTTTCTGCTTTCTGCTTAGAAACAGTGTTTATTATTCAATGGAATAAAGTTGTTTGAAAAAAACACACTATGCCTTTATAAAGTGTGCTTTACAGAGGTGAGTGGGCTTGACAAACCACCCGTAAAAAACACTCTTCACTCTTTTCCCTCTCTCTAAACAAACAAAAATAACAAAAAGCACCTAATTCTCTGAGCACTAACGGTTTCTTTGTATGAATAGCACTTCTTGCGTGTATTACTTCTTCTTTTTGAATTGCTGAATATCTCCTCAATTGTAAGTCGCTTTCGCCAAAACATCTGCTAAATGACTAAATGTAAAGGATTGGAAAGGGATACAGACACCTTATTAAAGTCATTTGACAGTTACAGAAATTAACATAAATATTGTATCCATCGACTGGTTTGTGTGCCAAGCATTTCGATACAGTTTGTGGGATCAGCATGTTTGCTTCCTGTATTTTCTTCCTTTGTACGGTGGAAATGAGAGCACTCCAAAGCCCTGACACACAGTAATTATGTGAACTCTGTTTGCGGGGAGCATCTGTCTCTCTCTCTCTCTCTCTCTCTCTCTCTCACTCTCTCTCTTCTTTCTACGGTTTGCCTGCGTCTGCTGAATCTTGGCAACTGTCTGATGTCACCACCACAACACAAGCTGAATGCAACCCAAGGAAAAAGGGTCTGTTGTGGGCATTGTTAAAAGTGTAGGTCAATAAAAAACACAATTTCCATTTTTTTTTTAAATCAAAGCGATAGTTCAGCAAAAATTGAAGATTCTGTCGTCATTTACTCTTTCATATACTCTCTCATATTTACAATTTGCTGTAAATTTATGCAATTGAATTGTTCTTGCTTCATAAGTCCATAAGAGGAGAAATGGATATTAATTTGATCGTGTCAGCATATGTTTTTCTTTACTCTTAAAAAGACAGTAGCTGTTGATTTGTATTTTATAACTCACCATTGGCCACTCTAATGTACATGTTTTATTCTAAAGGCCCAAAGGTGAGAAATTAAATTAAATTGTACATTTGGGGTAAACTTTAACCTTTAATTAGTTAACTTTACTTAAAAAAATTTGTAAACCAGTTGCTTTTAAAGCAGTTAATTGACTTTACTTAAAAAAGTGAATAAATCTGTTGCCCTAAAATGAATAAGCAAACAATGTGCATAATTATTATGTTTTGAATTACATCAGGTTTACTCACTTTTTAAAAGTGAAGCAACTACTTGTTTTTTTATAGTGTACTTCCTAGGGCTCTATTTTAACAATCGAGGCGCAAAGTCTAAAGCGCATAGCGCAAAAGTATTAAGGGCATGTCCGAATCCACATCTGCTATTTTAAGGACAGAAAATATCTCACAGGGTTGAGGTTATTCTCTAAATGAGTTAGGGGTGTGTTTTGAGCAAAACTGTGCATTAAACCAATCAGAGTCTCATCTCACATTCCCTTTAAGAGTCTGTTGTGTCGCGCCATGTTGCATTAGCTATTTACATGGCAGACTTTGTAAGTGGAAAAACTTTACTTTCGTGGATAAGGAAAATGTTTTGTATGCACTCCATTGTAGACATCCATTAGCCTACATATTTAATTTTGTTTGTTAGGCGCAAAGATTTGTTCAAAAACTATTTCTAAATTCAGCAAACAAATAAATGAACAATAACACTGAAGTGTGGTCAAAAAACCAAGGACACACCCATTCTTATGCCCGATATGGTGTCTCAAAACCAGACAGGTGGACGAATCTAACCTTCGAATATAAAAATGCATATAATAAATAATACTGCTAATAATAATAGCATTACACAATCACAAATTGTCATCAATAAACCGAAAACGCCTCTTGAGATGAGGCACGGAGGCAGTGGTTTTTATATTTATGTAGAAAATAATATATTTTTTGTAAAATTTTATTCTTAAATTTTTTTCATATGTCAATATTTTTGTGTAATGCTGTACATCTTGAGTGTATTGAACAATGTGCAAGAGTTTGGACCTACATAGGTGCATAACTAATGTGCTCTGTGATGGATTTTAGACCTTTTAATTTTTCAATGGCACAGTATATTTCAGTTCTTCAAAATAGCATCAGGCCTTACGATGCGCTATAACACACCTCCTTTATAGACTGGCACACCCATGAGTCCACAAAGTGGTGCAAATGGATTTGCTATTTGAACAACGTGGTGCAAAACATGACAATTAGGGTTGCGCTGATCTAAAAATAGCAACAAATGCACCAAAAATGTCTTGCGCCTTATTGCCCCAAGTGTATGATAGGGCCCGTAAAGTGTTTAAATAATGACGCTTATATCACAACAGATGGACAAGCAGTTTTTAGAATGGCCCGATGCATAAATGATGGCACAATGTTCATTTTTGGGTGAACTGTCCCTTTAAGAACATGCAGACCTAATTAGATCATTAAATATGTTCAAGCTTGGCTTGCATTTAGTCCTGAGACCTGGTGGCAAAGAATTATCCCGATCTGTATTCTCTGTCCCAGTACTGTGACCCAAATATGCAGCATGTTGTGAATGAACACCTGGGCCTGCAAGGCTTTTAGCCCACAACTGGAGGAACACCTGCGCCACACGCGTGCCTGCTTCAGTCTCCAGGAGTCCGACACCAGCTGTTCCTGGCTTGTGTTCCTGGAGCAAATCTAGAGGAAGCGTGTAGCTGTAGGTGCCGCTCTGCTTGTCAGACCAGACAGTTCATTTTGATGAGCAGGACACATCAACATGTGTTGGAACGTCCCCGAGCCAATGAACTGTGATGAGAAATCAATATTATGTAAGCCCACAGACGAAAATCTCCCCAGTGTTACTGTGGATTCAATACGGGGCCGCGGCGCAGTCCTAGATCATCATTTGCATATTGCTTCGCAGCTCCCTCTTTTGAAATGCCAACTTCAAAGAGCGAAAATAAACTGACAGAAAGAGGGACTCGTTTAAAGATTTAAAAGCTGCAGAAATCAATTAAGCAAATACGCACAGATTTCTTAAGTCTGTACACGGCAGAAAATCAACACGCAAACAGGGTTAGTTTAGGATTTCGTGGAGACATCTGCGAATAAACTAGTCTCGTGAAATAAACACATACCCTACAGCACTGACGCTCGGCCCCATGGGTATTGTTTTATAGAACTATCGCTCACTTGGTGAGGTGTGACTCTCAAAAGGCATCATTTATTCAATTTCACATGACAGGTTTGTGAAATGGATATTGAGTTCACTACATGAATCCCAGTAAAAAATGACTTTGTGGGGGAAAATAAATGCCCACTCAGGATTTACGGGGTGACCTATTGATTATGTATACAGTGAGCTGTATTCCTGGGATTTGTTTGGCTAGTTTTTCTGGCTCACAGATGTCATTATAGGAGATTGAAAGAAGATAAATAAACAGAAGTGCTTTATATTTTTTCTGGCCTAATATAAGCAGAAACCTAATATATAAGTAGCACCTAAATTAGCAATTTTAGAAAGCAAAGCATTTTTTTTCAAGCTTCCATTTTCTTTCTTTTTATTATTATTTTAATCAGCTCTCAAATTAAATTCAGAAATATAAATAAAACTAAGGGAATGGCATGGTGGTTCAGTGGTTAGCACTGTCTGCTCACAGCAAACCTCTCGGCTGGGTCAGTTGGCCATTCTGTGTGGAGTTTGCATGTTCTTTCCGTGTTTGTGTGGATTTTCCTATAGGTGAATTGAGTAAAACAAAAATTGCCCTTAGTGTATGAGTGTGTGTGTAAATGTTTGAGTGTTTCCCAGTGCTGGGTTGTGGCTGGAAGGGCATCCGCTGTGTAAAGTAATGCCAGAATAGTTTTCGGTTCATTTCACTTTGTCAAACTCTCATAAATAAGAGACTAAGCTGAAAAAAAATGAATGAATGAATGAATGAAATTGAATTATTTTTTAAAATAGAACATGTTTTTTTTTTGCTAGTGATATTTGTCCACACTGTTGTGATGTCAAAGAAGGTCCCTACAAATAAGAACATGAGTGCATTATGCGCTACAAAAATGTGTATTTTATTAACTCATTTAAATAAACAAGCCCAAAATCGAACTCTGTCTTAACAGACAGTGCTCAATAAAAAGTACAAAAAGACTCGGTTATGGAAAAATCTGACATTACGATATTGTTTTTAGCTGCGATATACAGTTGAAGTCAGAATTATTAGCCCCCATTTGAATTTTTTTTCTTTTTCAAACATTTCCCAAATGATGTTTAATAGAGCAAGGAAATTTTCACAGTATGCCTGATAATATTTTTTTCTTCTGGAAAAAGTCTTATTTGTTTTATTTCGGCTAGAATAAAAGCAGTTTTTAATATTTTAAAAACCATTTTAAGATCAAAATTATTAGGCTCTTTAAGCTATATTTTTTTCGATAGCACAGAACAAACCATCAATATATAATGACTTGCCTAATTACACTAACCTGCCTAATAAACCTAATTAACCCAGTTAAGCTATGAATTGTCACTTTAAGCTGAATAGAAGTGTCTTGAAAATTATCTAGTCAAATATTATGTACTGTCATCATGGCAAAGATAAAAGAAATCAGTTATTAGAAATGAGTTATTAAAACTATCATGATTAGAAATGTGTTGAAAAAATCTTCTTTTTGTTAAAAAGAACAGATATCGGGGAAAAATAAACAGGGGGCTATTAATTCTGACTTCAACTGTAAATTGGGATATGAATATCATTTCACCAGATAACTTGAATTGCTTTATTTGGAAAGATTTCATTAATTTAGATAGACTAGGGTGATTAAGTCTTCCTCTATGCCTTACATCTGCATAAAATCGAATAAACTAAGCATATATAAATACGAGAGAGGACAAATAAAGCTTAAATAAACAGTATGTTGTGGTTATCTGGTATTACAGTATTAAATCTGAACAATCAAATGACTTTGTCATCATTGCATAAATAATTGTATATTGTAAATAATCCATTCTACGATGTGACTATTGCAGATACATACATTGTGATATCAATGGTTAAATGATATATTTTTCAGCCCTAGCTCTGACCCCAGGTCGTGAGCAACACTTTAAAACTTTTTTTAAAAAAGCAGCCATTTTTTTAACTTTTATGTTTTATGGGCAACATTGATGCTTTCTTTGGAAGGCACACCAGGTTTATTAAAACAAACTCTGGTGCAGTTAGAGCTGCAACTTTGTCAGCCTTAAAAATTGACAATGTGAATGCGAAGTGAACCAGGACTAGATGTATTATTGGTCCATCCCAAGCAACATCTTAAATATAACATGTTGGTTTTCTTTAGGGGTGTTGACAGTTACTATTTATAATTTTTGTACATGTCATTTTTTCCCTGTAATATAAAAAAATTAAGTTCATTACACTCTCTGTTGACTAAGTCTGCAGTTTTTCCCATATGCCTGAGATACCCGATTCTTAATGTGATTTGCCTGATTACTTTTGGAGTTGTGTCTTTACGCTTTTACCAAACCACACAACTTAAAACTTTAAAGCCACTTTGGAGGAAAGCTCTGTTCCCCTCACAAAACAGATGTTTCTCCAATCATCCATTCATAATGGAGTGCTAACAACAGTATCCCACTCTCATCAGCTCATGAAATCTGCCCGGCACAGACAGCGAGAGTTGCCCTAACCAGAACATTATGCCTGTCTGGTCAGTGTGCTGATATTTTATGTGCACCCGTTCACCGGCACGTCCTGCAGAGCCAGATTGCATAACCAGGGTATGATTGGGAACATGAAAGCTGCATTGTGTTGCCCTAAGCCATGTCAGATTCAAAGCCAAGTCCAAACGGCAGTCAGAACCAAACGCTCCTGCAGAAACCAGGGCAACACGTCCACAAGGCATATCCGCATCCACAGGCAAAATATCGCGCAACAGAAACGTAACCAAAGGCTATTCCTAACAAAATCGTGCCTTCTTGCTAGTTTGGGCTGCCTAATTTCTCTATTTGATGCTGTTGTTACATCATTTTTACAGTCCAGCACCTTAGCTGAAGAAATTAATTATTAAGGGTTTGATCTCATGTAGTATTTATGATCTTAAACAACATGTTCCAGCGTTCTGGTTAAAACAAAACACTAAAGACCAACAGCGTTGAGTCTCAATTCCAGTGGCTTAATGTCTTGTAGCACTTTTTTTGGTGCTTTCATCAATTCTGAAAACATATTTAACATCTAAAGTATTTCATTGGGATCTTCGTGATACCATAACCCACTTTTAAAGCAGCGGTCAGAAGTTATTGGGAATAAAATTGCATCAGTCTTACTGCAAGACTGATTTGTTGCTTTGAAAACTTGAGTCGGTTCCAGGCCGAGCACCCTGTCTTTGGAAACATGTATGCACATATTTTGAACCGAGCAGATGCGATTTCAAAGATTAATGGAGGCGACTACAGGGGTCTGTTTTGTGCGAGTCTTATAGGCTATTTAAGATGCCTGTTCTCCTCACAGGGTATTAAGGCTTCAGCTGCAGCTTGTGGAGTGTTTGTTGATTTATGAACAGGCAGAGGAAACTCAGTTAAACAGAAGGTCCCCTTAATGAGCAGACTGTGTGAAGTTTTAACCATATATCTCCCGTTCTTAGAATAGAAGGTTTTGTCTTCGCTTGAGCTTCACAGGAGTTCCCTGTGACCTATTTATCTTTTGTGCCGCCCATGCTAAATAGCGTAGCATGGCTTTTTAAAAACACTTTAACTGTGTGACCGGAACAGCAGGTTTCCTTTCTTAGTCCAAATAAAGTTAAAGTGAATGAGAAGGAAAGCGATCACAAGATATATGACTCACTTTAAAGAGATATATTTCACCCAAATCTGAAAATTCTGTCATCATTTACTCATGCTTCACTTGTTCCAAACCTTTTATTTCTTCTGTTGAGCTCAACTGAAAATATTTTGAAAGACAGATGGAAACTTGTAATGATGGAATTCCTTAGTATTTATTCTTCCTACTATTGAAGTCAGTCGTTACAAGTTTTCAGCTTTCTTCAAAGCATCTTCTTTTGTGTTCAACTAAAGAAAGAAACCACTTTATGATGAATAAATATAAAGTACATTTTCATTTTTGGATATTTTTAACCATTGTGTACTGTTCAAATTTACTACTGCTAAATTTAATTCTGCCAACTGATAATCAACAGTAAAAATGACACATATCACCTCTTCCAAACAGGGAATGCATTAGTTAGGCTTGGGCGGTATCTAAATTTTGATATCGTCAAACCTCCTCCCTATTTTACCTTGGTATTACCGTGCATAATGAAAAAAAAATATGACGTAAGGCTCAGACAGCGTCACCAAACTGTTGGGTTGTGCCTAAACCATTCAGAAACTGAATACCGTATATGCGACCTTAGGTTGTGGTCACCTGTTTGTCTTATTCGTATTAGAGATCTGCGCGGGACGCTCTCTCTCACACACACACACACACACACACACACACACACACACACACACACACACACACACACACACACACACACACACACACACACACACACACACACACACACACACACACACAAACACCCTTTCAAATTATAAGTTACTGACCGCTCCCGCCCTTTATGCAGAAATGTATTCCCGCACCGCAAGAAATCTGGTCGGGTCCCGCATGACGGTATAATGGTATTGAAACTGACACCATTGCCATTTGTAGATCCCGCGATATACCATATTAACACCAAAGCCTAGCATGAGTATGATTATGTTGACTGCTTTTAATATTTTGGTATCTGGTTAGAAGGTAAACTGTCATTTGAAACTCACATAAATCAATTGCTCAAAAAGGTTTAAGCCCGTATCGGTTTTCTTTACAGAAACAAATCTTCCTTTACGCACTCTTCAAAGCAGCATTTGGTCAAATTACAGTATTACGAATTCTGAATTATGGGGATTTAATTAACAGATCAGCTTTAAAAACTCTCCTTCACAGGATGTTATTTACCATGCAGCATTTTGTTTTGTTACTGGTACGCCATTTATTACTCATCACTGTAAATTGCATTCTTAATTGAGTTGGCCTTCTCTTCAATCACGTCGACAAATTCATTAGTTTCTGTTTATTTGCAAAACTCTTATTAGGAAAACTTCACTAAAATTACAGTCACTTCTTAACATTCAGGAAACATTACGTCAGTCATGATTCACTCTCTGTATTACACTGCCTGACTGCTTGTGGTTTTAACCAGGTCCGTTGCTTACCTAATGGGGGCGGGTACTTTGACTTTTTACTGCTACACCCCCTCACCTCTGCTCGCGTTCAAACCAAACTTATTGTGAAAAACTGTCAGTTCGTAATCATTTTGTTTTTTAAAGTTGACATTTTCAGGCCCCTAAACTGCCATTGTTGTGTAAATGAACAGTCATTTGCTTGTACAGTCAACTTAATTAAATTAATAATAACTGTTTTGCATAATTTAAGTTCATATAGATTCATTTCTTAATAAAAATTTAATTTTAGTGGAATGAGCATAAAAATGCCCAAAATGTATTTTTTTTTTTAAAACAACAATATTGCTTTAGTTTTTTTAACCCAATAAGCCACAATTAACTGTATACTGCAGTGTATTTATAACAGCTAAGCAGCATTGTTAGGCACAAAGCATAACTAAGTTTGCATTATTTTTCCATAACTTGTAATGAATAATCTGTTGAGATTATGAATTAACTACTAAACTACTGGATGTCTTTGTATCCCTTGGCGGGCACACTGGAAACACTGGCAGGATGCTCTCCACATGCCCACTGTCTGTTTAGAGGCCATCCGTCGCTGACCCCTGCCTCTGAGCGTTTCGGGGAAGGGGTCTGAGGGTGTCAGAGATGCAATGGGTCAATCTTCCTGCAGGGGAAATCTGAAACACATGTCTCTTAAGGAGCTGTTGGGTCATTTTCTTATCTCAAGTTTTTTTTTGTAGTCCTGTAGTCTTTTCCAAGGATAGAAAGAGACATGTAATGTTACATTTTTGCAACAAATCACAAAAACATGGCCTTGAGTGACTTTTTATTTATTTTTTAAGAATAATTTGTAACAAAATTAAGCATGCTATTGTGTTTTGTTTTTTTATTATTTATTTTATTTTATGTCTTATTTTCTTTCTTTCTTTTTTCTTTTTTTCTTTTATTTATGTCTTATTTTACTTTTGTTTCATTATTTTTTATTTATTTTTTATTGTATTTATTGATTTTTTTGTTGTTTTATTTTATTTAATTTTTTTATTTCATTATTTTTATAAAAAAATTTATTGTATTATTATTTTTATTTTATTTTATTATTTTTATTTTATTTTATTTTACTTTATTTTATTTAGTTTATTTTTGTTTTTTTTTATTTTATTTTACTTTATTTTACTTATTTTATTTTGTTTATTCATTTTAGTTATTTTATTTTATTTTATTTTACTTTATTTTACTTTATTTTATTTTGTTTATTTATTTTTGTTATTTTTATTTTATTTAATGTTACTTTATTTTATTTTATTATTTTTTATTTTATTATTTGTTATTTTATTTTATCTTACATTTTTAAAATTTATTTGATTTTATTTCATTATTTTTAATTTAAATAATTTATTTTATTTTATTCTTAAAATTGCATGTTAGTTTAAAGTCTAGATAAATCAATAGCATTTTCAACATGTGGCTTTCTTTTCTTTAGAACCTGCAATGATACAAGGCAAGTAGTTTACTGCTGAAAGTACTAAGAAAAAACAGAGAACACAGATGCAGTTGAACTAATTTCAGCTTTTTTTCTATAAGTACACTGAATAAAATGATTTGGATTGAATTTACTCAATTTTCTAAGGTAAGTGGTTGCAAACAATTTGTATAGACTGAATTTGAACAAACAAATTAAGTTAAGTAGTTCTAAATTAATTTGCTTGTTTAAATTCAGCCCATACAAAGTGTTTGCAACCACTTACCTTACAAAAGTAGTAAATCCAATGAATCATTTTTTTAGTGTGCTCATTGCTGAAGGATGTTGCTCTTGTAAACAATGATGAAATATTCAAGATCCTGATGAATCTTTAAGGCCTCATATATTAATATATCATTTATAAGTGCCTGATGGGCAGGCGTGCATAGTAATGACTATTAATGTTTTAATTATTACAGTAAATATGGCAAATTTTTATCTATAATGCAAAATAAAAGACTCTTAGCTTAATTTATACATCCTTAGATGTTTTTTTTTTTTATCAATTTTGAACAAGAAACCACCTATGAAAAACTAAAACTTCATTGCAATGCTGGATCAGCAGCTCTCCTTTTCTTGAGAACTTGCAAGACTCCACTGATCTATTTATTATTATCTGTGATGAGAGAAAAGGAAGCTGAGAATGTGAGAGTTTTTGGATGTCTCGCCTCTGTTCTCTGCGGTGCAGTACGTCAGCTGCCATTAAAATGTGTGGATGGTTAGAGAATGAAATATTTTAAGTATTTTAAAAAGGTGAGGAAAGAGCTAAAAATTTCACACCGTGTGTCGAATGTGGCGCGTCAAGACTGCGGTTGTAATGAGGTGGCAGACTGTAAACCCGGCACAGCAAGGTGTTAAAGCTCTCTACTTAACAAACCTTTCCCCATTAACCTCACACACACATTATAAATGTGATGTTTGCATGTGATGTCATGTGAAGAACATCTGTGTAATCATGTGTGTTTGTTTTCTACTTCACAAATACATACAGTACACACACACACACACACACACCCTGAGGGGTTAAAGTGCTGCCCTGTTTAACAGTGTGCCTGTGTTTGCCCCTGCTGTGCGCACTGATGTGGATGTGTAAATTGTGCTGTGCGCCTCACGTCTGTATTGTTGTTTTTTTCCTGGGATCAGGCAGAGAAAAGGAACAAAGAATGCTGGCGTGCTGGAGTCAGAAATATCTGCCAGGCTTATTTTCAGCCCAGAACACCTTTTCACACTGCTGTGCTACCAAGACATGACAAAGAGAAAGTTGGCGCGCAGAGACCTGGTGAATGGCACTGATTTCAGTGTATTTCTTCTCAAATAGCAGTATTTTTGGCACTTTTTTAGCTTTTTTTTTCATTAAGCTAGTATGAAATAAAAAAGAAAGACCCTTTAGTGCTTCGACTCATACTCTTTGAGATGCTGTGAGTAGAAATGCACCGATATGTTTTTTTTTTTGGTCTATATTGATAACCGATAACTCTTAAAATTTGGAGGCAGATAACCGATATACAGCCGATAAATATAAATATTTCAAAATATTAACTGATTTAATTTTAACAAGGTGATTTAAATAGACCTATATTCAGGATTTTACATAAATGAGCATGCCGATATACAGCCGATAAATATAAATATTTCAAAATATTAACTGATTTAATTTTAACAAGGTGATTTAAATAGACCTATATTCAGGATTTTACATAAATGAGCATGCCAAAAATAAATGATTTCCTTTTGTTCGCATAGCAAATTAACATGCAACTTGACTGTTGCATAAAAATAATAAGTTAAATAACAAAATGGAATTTAATTTACAAACAAGTAAAATAAATATATTTTAAATAAAATGAAAATGAAAGAACTAAGAACTGAAACCAGCTCAAATGTTCTTGAATAAATTGTGTTACAGTAATGTACATATTTACTAAGATGTAATGTCTGAACGTTTTGAGAGGTGTTTTGACAGTTCAGAGCCATCGTACAAGCGAAACGCTAAATACAGATAGTATGTTTTACTTTAGAAAATCCAGAATAAATCTGTTCCATTTGGTGTTTTAGATTCTTTTGAACACATGTAGGTGCTGCTTGCCAATTAATAATAATAATAATAATAATAATAATTCTTTAGATTAGATTTTTAGATTAGATTCAACTTTATTGTCATTACACATGTACAAGTACAATGCAACGAAATGCAGTTTAGGTCTAACCAGCAGTGCAATAGCAGCAAGTGCAGGATACAGGAATAAGTTATAAAGTGCAGTTATAGAAAACTATGGTGATATTTACAGATGGATGTACTATGAACATTATATACAGGTTGGATAAGCTATGAACAGATTTACAATATATGAATATATGTTGTGAATTTACATTTATATAGTGCTTTTCTGGGCACTCAAAACGCTTTACACAATGGGGGGGAATCTCCTCATCCACCACCAGTGTGCAGCATCCACCTGGATGACGCGACGGCAGCCATTTTGCGCCAAACCACACACCACACACCAGCTGACTGGTGGAGAGAAGACAGAGTGATGAAGCCAATTGGAATATGAGGATGGTTAGGAGGCCATGATAGACAGAAGCCAGTGAACAGATTTGGCCAGGATGTCGGGGTTAAACCCCTACTCTTTTTCGAAGGACATCCTGGGATTTTTAACAACCACAGAGAGTTGGGACCTCGGTTTAACATCTCATCCGAAAGACGGATGATTGTTGAAGATTGTTGTCCGAATTAGACAACACCTTATGTTCGTTCTTACAGTTAATTGCGGGAAAATAATTGATGAAGGGTTTATAATAAACCGCTGTGAGTTTGAAACTTTAACTGTGGTGCTGTATAATGCACGTGCACGCAAAGTCAGATTTTAATACAACACAAGAGCATTGAGCACAGATGACTTTATGACAAGCACCATGCATAATATAAAGTCAGCATGTGGTGGACAACTTAGAGAAACTTGTTCTTGCTTTTATCAGCAGCAGGATAGATTACTGTAATGGACTCCGCACAGGCCATCCCAAAAGGCAGTCAAACAGTTGCAGCTAATCCAGAATGCTTCTGCCAGGATTCTGACCAGAACCAGAAAATCAGAGCACACTTACCTTCAGAATAGATTTTAAAGTATTACTATTCAATTCAATTCAATTCAGCTTTATTTGTATAGCGCTTTTACAATGTAGATTGTGTCAAAGCAGCTTCACATAAATGGTCATAGTAACTGGAACAGTGTGGTTCAGTAACTGGAACAGTGTGGTTCAGGTTTTAGTGTTTAAGTTCAGTTCAGTTCAGTTTAGCTCAGTTCAGTGTGATTTAATCATTACTGAGAGTTCAAACACTGAAGAGCAAATTCATCGATGCGCAGCTCTACCAATCCTGAACCATGCGAGGCAGTGGCGACAGCGGAGAGGGAAAAAAAACTTCACCTGATGAGAGTGAAGAAAAAAAACCTTGAGAGAACCAGACTCAGTTGGGCACGACCATTTTAATTTCTCCGCTGGCCAAAAGTCTTGTGCAGAACTTCATTCGCCGTGGTTTATGCTGGAAGATGGCCTCAATGAAGACTCGTCTGTCCCTGGAGCGTCGCTGGAATCAGACACATGTTCTCCACTCCCCACGACCATCAGCGCAGCAGCAGCTCAGGATATGGCCTGGTCCCGGATATGGAATCCTTGGGATCATCACGTCGCTGGTCTTGGATCCAATCAGTGACTCCGCCTAATCTGAGGACCTCGGGATGAGTATCCCCAGGTGAAAATAGAGAATAAAGAGAATAATTAGCGTAGCTGCTGTTCATAGTGTATATAAGCAAGATGTAGAAGCCAGTGTGGAACCCGCTAGGTGATGCACTGAGTGTATGCTTTACTAAACAGATAGGTCTTTAATCTAGTTTTGAACTGGGAGAGTGTGTCTGAGCCTCGGACATTACCAGGAAGGCTATTCCAGAGTGTAGGAGCCATGAAAGAGAAGGCTCGACCTCCTTTACTTGATTTTGCTATTCTAGGTACTACCAGAAGCCCTGAATTTTGAGATCTTAAGGAGCGAGTTGGTTCGTAGCGAGACAGAAGGTTGGTTAGATAAACAGGAGCTAGATTATTTAGAGCTTTATAGGTGAGAAGTAATATTTTAAATTCAATACGAAACTTAACAGGCAGCCAGTGTAAGGAGGATAAAATTGGGGTTATATGATCATATTTTCTAGACCTGGTCAGAACTCTGGCTGCTGCATTTTGTACTAATTGAAGTTTGTTAATAGAGGATGCTGGGCAGCCAGCAAATAGAGCATTACAGTAATCCAGTCTCGAAGTCATAAAAGCATGGACTAGCTTTTCTGCATCTGAGATGGATAGCATATTTCGTAATTTAGCGATATTTCTCAGATGAAAGAAGGCAGTTTTTGTGACATGGGATATATGGTTTTTAAAAGTTAGATTGCTGTCTAATATGACACCCAAATCTTTTATAGTAGAGCTAAAGCTAACTTTGTATCCCTCTAATTGTAAATTGAGTTGCGAGATCTGCTGTGTGCAAGATTTAGGCCCAATAAGTAATAATTCTGTTTTGTCTGAGTTTAAGAGAAGAAAATTGTTGGTCATCCAGTCTTTGATGTCTTTGATACACTCAGTTAGTTTAGAAAGTTCAGACGTCTCGTCAGGTTTAGTGGAAATATATAATTGAGTATCATCTGCATAGCAGTGAAAGCTGATCCCATGTCTTCTAATAATGTCTCCCATAGGTAGCATGTAAATTGTAAACTACTTTGTAAATTGTATTACTACTTGTCTATAAATCACAAAATGGCCTATGACCTCAATACATAACAGACCTGCTCACTGAATACAAACCTAACAGATCACTCAGATCATTAGGATCAAGTAAATTAGAAATTCCAAGAGTTCATTCAAAGCAGAGCCAATCCGGCTTCAGCTTCAGCGCCCCCTGATGCTGGAATCAGCTTTGAGAAATGATCAGATGTGCTCCAACATAAGGCACGTTCAAATCAAGACTTAAACCACATCTGTTTAGCTGTGCCTATACTGAATGAGTACTGTGCTACATCTGATAAGTTACACTATTGTGTCTTTCTTTTCTTTTTTATTCTTTTATAACTTGTTTTAACACATTTTAATCCGTAATCGTTTTAATTCTTTTAATAATTTTTCTCTTCTTTTATTTTTGTTTATGTAAAACACTTTAAATTACCATTGTGTATGGAATGTGCTATATAAATAAACTTGCCTTGGCTTTATTTAGTGGTCTATTATTTGGCCTAACTGAATAAAAAGGGACCGTATTGCGCCTGCTTATTTAGAGCTGTCCAATTTAGTTCACTATACAAATAGGTTTTTGCATACAATCAAATGCTCGCATGCATCAAAAGTTCTCCCTGAGCTTTGAGCAGTAACTCAAAGTTCTCCAGGTGCATTTCAATGAGGATGCAACTCAAAGGAGACTGTATATTTGAAACCATTTCCTCCCCTGTCCCGAACACTCGCTTTTAATTACGCCACAGAAGTCAATTCTCAGGCTGCGATGGTGCCTGAATCCGGTATGAAATTGCCACAGTGTATTTGGGGACTGTTATCTTGGGTGAGCTTTAGCTGAACACACATATTTGCAGTGAGTTACAAGTCCAAGCTTTGAAGTTGTGCTCCTAGCGAGTCCTTTGATGTTTTTTTTTCTGCCTGGTGTGTTTCTGCTGGGAGAGTCCTGACAGAGACAGAGAACGAGAAGCCAGAGAGAAAGAGACGGAGAATCCGCAGATACTACCTGGCCTCCGAGGGCTCACATAAAAGACTGTGTCATCTTATACAGTTAGCAAATGCCTCACTTAGTTATGGACTATAGAAATCGGAGGCAGGGTGAGCAGGCAGGGTGGCAAAAAGAGAGCTTGAGAGAAAGAAACAGCCAAAAGCCAATTTTCCATTCCGTGTTTTCCCATGACTTCAAGTGATTATGTCACGGTTTGTCCCTTTTAGTCATAAATTTAAGTTGAATGACGTGTGACGTGTCTTCTCACCCTTTGCTGATCTTCGAAACCTTCCTGCTCAGCGAGACAGGATTAAATTGCAAGGGAACTTTTGCGCACTGTAGCATGAGATGGAGGTTCCCATGATTGTATTTTATCCAGCTGAACTCTTGAACCGGGGATTGCTACAACCCACCGTGTCCAACCCCTCACTTTGAACGGTGAGAAAGCTGCAAAGATCACCCTGCAACTCAGCTATGTTTATCATTCTCTTCTCAGATACTCCCTGTCTTTATTTGAAGAGATCTGGTCAATGAGCATGTGAGGGGGTACGAGATCAGGAAGTCCTTGAGAGCTTCCCTTGGTTAAGGAGGAAAGGGGAAGTTGGGGTGTATGGGGGGATCAGACTCATTCAAATCGGACTCATTCAAAGTAGCGTCGCTACACAATAAACCTTATGAATGAATGTTACACTTACGACTGTACATTGTGTTTTCTTTTTCTTATAATGCACAGAGATTTTGTAACCAGAGATGTGACACTAACAACAGAGGTGTGGATCCACGTGCAGGTTTATTAGCGAGGGCAGGCAAGCAGTGGTCAATAGAGGGGCAAACAGATATATGAGGGCAGTCCAGAGTCGCAGTCAAAAAAGGCAGGCAGATGGTCAGAGGCATGGTTAAAACATGATGGTCAGAGCAAACAGGGTTAAACAAATAAATAAGGCAAGGATCAAAAACACGGTAAAGCAAGACAAAGGAAATGCGTTGTAATGTCACTAGAACAAATAACAAGACTCAGCAACAACTGTGAGTTTTTGCATATATATATATATATATATATATATATATATATATATATATATATATATATATATATATATATATATATATATATTTATATATATATATATATATATATATATATATATATATATATATTTATATATATATATATATATATATATATATATATATATATATATATATATATATATATAGTGCAGTAATCAGTCCAAAAGCAGCTTTAGTTGTTAGTGTCTAATCAGGGGTGACTTGGAGCAGGTGAGTGTGTGTGTGTTGCATGACTGGATCTGTAGTCCATAAACCGGCAGATTTGTAGTTCATGTGAATGTGAGTGTTTACCAATGATCTCTGGTTGTTAGATCGCTGCTGATCAAGACAGTTTTGAGGTAAGGGACATTTTCATTTGCCATTCAATGACAGTCGGAGAGGCTCATCCGGTTCATCAAACTGCGTCTTTTAAAATTGAAAGCGGAATATAACAGTCTCTTCTTAAAAGCCGGCGGATCAGAGCGCTGCCACATTGAAAACATTTGATGAAACAATTAATTTTGCATCTTCTGATTGGTTTTCGCAATATAGCGGCTTTTTCCATCAAAGGCAAGTGTCGTTTAGCGACTTTTGCCAACAATCTGTTATTTCTGAATGGGCTGATGCTCTAATTTAGATGATTTGAAGCAAATCTATTTGTTGGTGGTGTACTACGTGCCTAAAGCAATCACTCAATGTAATTATCTAATTTTTTGGCGGAAGTGGCCTTTAGCGTCTTTTGCATCTGAACTCTTCATTTGTTTTTTTTTTTTGTTTAGTTGTTTTTTAAACTGCATCACATATTGCCTAGAATTTCTATATCTTTTGCTGTGACTGTATTTTATACGACAGAAAAGCGATTTGAGAAGTGATTTATCAACGAAAGTAAGTCCAAGGCACTTGAAAAATGTGCAAAAAAATATTAAAAAGCCTTTACTAACATGGCTATTCCTTAAAACTGCGCCTACGCATTTCGGCAAACACTTGCATTCATCAGTGTAACAATACATAATTATATAAATAAAGCTAAGTGATTTATTTGTTGTTAAAAAGTGGAGTTCCATATCAGTCAGGAAATATCTATGGCTGGCAGAATTTATTTTTGGATCCGGAGTACACAGAGAGTCATTATATATGTGCTTATTAAACATGGATAAAACAATGTCATCTACCAGCTGTCTGTCATAGCGGGATAAACAGGAAGCGTGAGCCAACACCATGGGGTGTAGGGAAGATTCAGGGTCTCATCATGTTGTGGGTTTTATATATCTTGGCGTGTTTATTACCAAAGACTCTCCAAGTCTCTGGGTTTCGCAGCACATTATGCTGTCTGTCTTAATACTGGTGCTTTACTAGCATAAAGAACGTCAGAGTTGCTACTACTAAGCATATGTACTGGATTGAGAAGTCCTTGCAGTTTGACTTACATCTTCTTACTCTCTTTGTCTTTTGGCAGTCGTTTTTTGTACTAATTCGTGGCTTTGAGTCACTGTCCTCACTTAGACTTTTTAATAAACTCTGGTAAATATGTCACATCAGTAGGAAAAAGTGAACATGTCCTTGCTTTTTCCATAAATTTAGATCATTTTTATGTGAAGCTTTATAGAGAATGCATGTCCTCAATGTCCTAGTGAAATGCAACCGGAGTTTGGACTGACTGTTGGATTTTGCAATGGGCGGTCTTCCCGTGGGGCGCTGTTTACGACAGAGGTTTTTCTAGTTGCATCCAAAGCAGATGAAGCACTGATTTCCCTTGCTGGAGTCCATCTGGTCTCTCTAGCTTTGCGATGGGTAGAGGATGAGGTTGGATCGAGCTCTCCCTGGGCCTCAGCCCGGGCATCCAGCTGCCTTCATCTGGGCTAAATGGAGTTCGTCCAGAGTCTGCCAGTCCAGGGAGTCCAGTACTCCCACTGCGCTCACCTTCCTAAACCCTTCAGACTTCTGTCTTCCCACCGCACCATGACTTTAGTTGCTTTTGTTAGCTGTTTTTGCATTCACACTTTGTAGATTTACTCGAGTTAGCTTGAGCCTGATTTAATCCATTAACTGCTTTGACTTTCGCTGTTCCCGACTCCAGCATATTTGGAAAATCAATAACTTCCATTTGAGATGTCGATTCAGTAACTGCTCTGACCGATTCATTCAGGAAAGGGTTTGTTTGGCTGATTTGATCTGCCTGATTTAACTCCAGGTTTTACAAAAGTTTCGGTATAATAAACTACTCATAGTTCATTAGCCATTCTGTCCATTTCATTCTTAAAATGATTCAGTTTATTAACCCTTGTGTTTTGCATATTTTTGAGTGATTCGTTACAAGAATTTACTAATTCTGACCGCATTGAGTCAATGAGTATTTCATTGTTAATTGCTCATTCATAAGCCATAGTTCTTTAAGAAAAGTTTACTGTCCAAAGTTTTGAATAGGTGAAGGGTAAAGTATAGGGTAGATCTACACAATATTTCATTTCAGATTCGATATCCAATGTCCTCAACAGTAACATCACAAGGAATGCAATGTTCAGGCTAAATTATAGCTGACCAGAAGCTATAGAATTGTATTTCATTACTGTATTTACACAGAATTTATGCGACACAAAAAATACGTTTTTATTACTTAAAATTTTTGTCTTGTTTCTAGTCCAATTATATACATTTCAAGGCAAAACCAAGATAATTTCACTTAACCTATTGGTAGATAATTTAGCTTGTTTAAGAAAAATCTTAAATTTGACTTATTTCTTCTTAACTTGAAAATAAAACAATGTTTTATTTGATCTAAAATCTTTAAAAAAAAATATTTAGACTAGAAACAAGGCAAAGCAAATTAAGAAAATCAATTTCTGTACCTAAATACTGTTAAACTCTCCAGAAAACTGCTATTCATACACTGTAAAAAAATCTTACACTAATACGTAATACGGGAAACAAAATTACAGTTTTTTTTCCAGCAGCTGGGGTGCTGAAAAAATATGTAAAATAACGATACTTAAATTACAGAAATTTACCATAAAATGGCACGTTAAATTACAGGAATTTACTGGAAATCTAAATTTAATTAAATTTCTGTTTATTCTTTTAATTTTATTTTCAGTATTTTATAGTAATTTCACCACAGCTGCCAGAAAAAAAAAATATTAAAATAACAGATTTTTTTTACAGTGTAGCTATTCAAACTATCTTGTAAAGCTCTATTCTTATCGTAAAATTTATTGCTGAAAAATAAAATATTGCATCAGATTTTTCCAATGTCATGCCGCATTAGTATAGGGGACCTAAAAAGTGCTCATTGGAATGCACTTATATATCATCTTTCATGACACATGATGTGTTCTCGGTAGGTGCAGAGAATAGTGTCAAACAGCCGTGTGTGTATAGACTATCCTGTAGCAAAATGTGGCAAAAATCCTACACTTCAATAATGCGACTAAATTCCGCATACTTGTCATAACTCCATTTCTGTTTATTTTGAGTATGACTTTAGTCAGATTGAGGTAATCAAAAATGGCTGTTTACATAGTAGATTCTTAATCAGAGTATTGTCTTAAGTTCATGTAAATGCATTCATTGACCCATTTGTAATCTCCCTGTTTGAGTTTACGCCTCTCGTGGCATGTTGTACAAAATAAGTTGTACACTGCTCTTATTCACTTATCCTAATATCCCACACTATAGAGACTTGTATTTGCTTCTCTCCTGTTCTGAGCGCACTTTCAAACCCCAGCAACAACAGAACGAAGGGCACTCGCTCGCACATCTAAATTTCACAGGACGACTCGTCAGCCAGTACTTGTGTTGTGTCCAAAGAGCTGGCAGATCAAAACCCTTCTCCACACTTCTAAAAAGTGCTCCAAAATTCCCGTCACAGCAGAGAGAGCGAAAAGCCCTGGAGCGCCCCCCTCCCCAAAACCTGCCGAACAACACGCTGCCCAAGTCAGCCCGTGACAGCTCCCGTCTCTCATCTGCTTCTCAACCAGCAAGTCGACTCAGACAGGTTCAGGCCTGGGAGGCTCAGTCATCTCACCGTGTCTCCTAATGCTTCCATTCAGTGTAGTGTCAGACCTTGTGGAAAACTTAGTGCCTGCTTCCTGTTTTTGCTTCCTTTGGGTTTTGTGTTGAACATTGAGCCATGAAGCTCCATTTAGGTGTGATTTTTGTCTTTAAAAAGAATAAGAAACTTTGCTGTAAAGACAAGCAATTGTGTATGCCTTATTTCCCGTTGGCATCCGTTATGTGTTTCTAGCAGTTGTGCACAATGTAATGGTCAATTGATAGACAGAGCTAAATTTAACTAACTCATTACTCATCAAAATCCGTTGTTCATCAAAACAAACAGCAACTGAGGTTATCCGATGAACCAAGATTGCCATCTAACCTTTGATCAAAGACGTTTTAGGCATGTTTGTGCAAAAAAATAAATTGTTCTGAAAACTGTAAAGGCCAATAATCAGCCATTGGGCAGCGTATGGCTATCTGTGAGCATGCGTAAGGGGGTTTGTTTTACACGTCGCCTATCATCGAACTCACATCTGAGGGAGTTTTCCCTATTCATCATGTAGAATCTGTCAGTTGTTGGTGAAAAAGATTGCTCTGATTGGCTGTTCAGCTACAATTCAGTGCACACAAACTGAAGTGATAAATCTAAGCAAAAGGGAACACAAAGAAGCCATCTGTCACCTGGTTGCATTTCTTAAATATTTGAAAGCAGTATGGATTATCAGATTGTTTACACAAGCAAATCCCTCTGTGGTGAACAAGAAGTACTGTGAAAATGGTTTATAAACGCTACTTTGTTTACGGATTGTATGTGTGCAGCACTAGTTCCACTTTCCCTTTGTGGAATGGCAATAAAGACTACTGCCACCTGCAGGTTTGGAAAGATAGTCCTTTTACGTATGTACAGAATGCTTTTTGGACCAGACACAGCTTATGTAAGGTGACAGCTAACTCATTTTTTTGCCTTTAGTTCTTTGATGTTGGTTTTGTTGGTTTTCGCAGGATTTATACCTGATTTAAAATAATATCATTTCTTTTTAAAATGGATAACTTTTGCTACGGTTATGTCTTCTGTCCACACTACCTTGAAGTTTTTCGAGCCTTGAGTGTTTTCGAAACGCTGACGAGGCCGTTTTGATTTTTTGATGCTGCTGCTCCATGTCAGTGTGGATAAGGGGAAAATGGAGACATCTGAAAACAGAGGTGTCCCAATCTGATTTGGACTTTTTTCTCAATATTAAGTAGCCTACACATATTTCAAAAAACAAACTCCAGAGGACACGTCAGGTAAATCTTCAAAGGAAATAGTGTACTTTATAATATCATTCACATTATCCTTGCTATGTTGTTTTTATTTTCATCTTAAAAATAAAATGAAAACATGATAAAAGGAACTGCCTATTTTCATTTTGATATTAGCAATTTAATAGGCACCAAAAATGTTGAGGCGTCGTGTAGCTACATATTTATATGAACATCATTTTCACTGCATATTTATAACAAAACGGAGCCGATAACATAACTGCCTCCATTTAATTTTAATGATAAACATGAAACATGTCTCTTTTGCTGAATATGAGTTTTAGTAATCAATAATAGCCATTATAAAAGTATAACGTACAATAATTTGATACAATATAGGAAATAAAAGCAATCAGTCAAATGTGACCAAATTCTTGGGATATGTCGTTAGATATAGACAACAAGATGAATGAAATTTCTCATTTTACCAATATAGTTAGTACGATTAGATCCAGCAGTAGATCCTTGATAAACTGTCCGACGTGCACAGCTCCCTCCTGAGGTTTTGTGCTCAAAGTCCCCGCTGACTGCCTGGAGCTCAGACGTCTGCATACGCTGCAGCGCATGTCAAAGAGTGTATGTTTGGTCAGTGATGTGCATTTTCAGCAGTATAGTGTGGATAGAGATCTTTTCAGAAACACTAGGTGAAACGCCAGTGTGGACATGGATCAATTTCATTCTAAAACGATGTTTAAGCTAAACGAGGTCTTAGATTTACTCACTCAACAATCTTCAGATTTATCAGGGGTCGCCACAACAGAATGAACCATCAATTACTCTGGCATATGTTTTATGCAGTGGATGCCCTTCCATTCACAATGGATTTAGATTTACATTTTGAAAAGTTTTTAATGTGTAAAGCTTGTAAAAAAATCCCCTTTCATATATATGTATAGATGAGATGTATATATATATATATATATATATATATATATTTATATATATATATATACAAAAATGACTGAAAGGATATATACTGTAGATGTTTTGGTTGTCAAGTGAGCCTAGTATAGACTCACCACATAATATGCATGGCATCACAGTTTAAAAAAAATGCCTTACAGGTTACACAGAGATGATAACTTATAGTTTCAAAAAAGCAGCCCACCAAAATATTTCCTTCACCTGTCATCATACATTTCATTGTACAAAAGCATGGAAAATCAGGTTGTTATTTTAATCAAGCCTTATTCGTTTCTGTTGAGAAATATGAGCAGCATGATAAAAGAGAGTATTGGTTGTCTATGTTTAAAGTTTTGAAAGTTTGGTTGGGTTGCCTGAGTGTAAGGTATAGCCCTGTCCTAAAACTGGCAAGGAAGTATTGGTCACGGTGCCTTGTCTGAGTATGTGTATTGAGTGGCTGAGCTCCTTTATGAGAAAGATATTTGCTCTGAGTCTCTCTCACTGCCGTATACACTGCTTTACAGAAACCTCATGTGCCCAAGGTGTCTCAAATACAAAACATAATATTCATATAAATAAAAGTGCATTTATGTATTAGCATAAAGCAGTGTCTCATTCATTTATTTCCTCATTCAGTCAAAATTTTACATTTGCTTTCGCCTCTTGTCACTCTAACCCTGAGCCCCCCTCAATTATCTTTCTCTCTCTTTCCGTTCTCCATTCCCCAAGATAATACAGCGGAACGCCTTTTTTAATGCATAGCAAAATAACCCTGAAGTCAAAGAAATTCCTTATTTGAGGCAGCTTATTTCATCTGTAATTATAAAGAGCAGTGAAAGGACATTCAGAGCGAGCGGAGTAAACATTCTCTCTCAGCTTCATTAAATTACACCCAGTTGCCAGCCGCTCTCATTCCATCCCGCTTCTCCTACTCTTGTTTTTTTTTTTTAACACGCTGTACCGCACTTGACCGAGCAGAAACTGGGAGGATAATGAAAGCAGGAGGGATGGGATATGCGCTTGTTCTTCAAAGAGGGCCCCATATCAGCACCCGAGCCAAGGGTCAACAGGGTCACCTGTCTACTTGTAAAGCGAAACACTTTAGAAGCAGGCTGAGTATGTGTGAATGAGCTCTATTCTCGGTGGCGCTGAGTGATATGAATCTGCTTTCAGCACATCCCATTTTATCCCAAACAAGCTTTTTAAGCGTGTGGGGCTGCATTTGAAATTGCATAGCTCACTAATGAAGAACTGCATAAATAGTAGTTCATAGTACACTGTAAAACCTAAAAGTACTGATTGCAACAAACTAATTAATTTCAAAAACTAATCCTAATAAGTACTGTGAACGTAATCCATTTGAGCAAACGAAGCAAACTCAAACCAACAGAGTACTGTAAAAACCAATGAGTTAAGGCAACTCGATTCGTTTGACGAAAGCGATTGCTAAAAACCAAAACTAACCTATATGAGTACTGGGAACTTAGTTAAAGTTAAAGTAATGAGGTATTAAATTAACTCATTACCTTCAACATTAAGTTCAAAACTCTTTTCAAATGAGTAGAATTAACTTTCAGTCAATTTTGAGTTAGCTACACTCATTTCATTTGATAAAGTTGACTGTGTACTTTTACAGTGTATATACCAATTAGTACGCAAAAAGTATCTAGATCAGTGGTCTCCAAATTTTTATCATCTCAGACCGGTCAACGCTTGAAAATTTTACCGCGGCCCAGAGGCGTTGGGGTGTGTGGTTCTATGTAGATTTCTAGGCGACCATCAATGTTTTCTTAGAGATTTTCATGCTGACAAAACATTGCTGTAACTCTGATACAAGTTTTAGTTATTGAGAAAATGCAGTGATTTGGGTGCTCTGTGTTTTCTCAAGTAATAGTGTAACAAAATGTGTATAATCCATCAGTGCAGAGGGGTGCTTTGGGTGCCTGAGCACCTGCCCTTTTTTCTTTTGGGGAGAAAGTGCACCCTCAAAACGAAAGTATCTCTATCCCTAACACCCCACCCGTGCTGCTTGCGGATGTCGTTCCCAATATGTGAATTTTGGTGATCAAGTGACCGAGAATACAATCAAAGATTTTTTCAAAATAAAAGATCGTTCATACTCCGGTAACAATTGATCCACAAACCAATACCGGTCCACAGCCCAGGGGTTGGGGATCACTGATCTAAATCACCTACTGTTTTAAGAAAGTTTTGAATTCTTGCTCATGGGATGAGTCTGATACATTCACAGTACCCTGTAGTGAACTACCGTTATGGTATTACTCTTGATGTCTGCCTTTTTTTTCTAATAACGTCACACTGTAGTTACTACACTAACATTTAAATTTCATTTTTAAATAAGGGAATCAATAAATCCCAATAGGATTTGAGAGAGCTATGGGAGAGGATTTGTAAATGACAGGGAAGTAACGTAACTAGGTACTTTAGTAGCAGGTCACATGACAGTGACAACATGATGAATGTAGTCAGTCCAGATTGCATTCATACTACATAAAACAGTTGCAAGAAGAACCTACTCAGAGTATATGCAACTATGGACGCAGCCCGAACCTTCCCAAGTCTCTTGTCTTGACCCTTGATGTCGTCAGCACTTTAAAGACCACTGCATTTATCATAATCGTCCTTCTTCGAAGCCACTCTTGTTCTCAGAGTTCGCCATCTCGACTCCTATTATGCGCCACGCTGTGCTAATTGATGTCATATTTCACTCTGACATTCGGTTGCATCCTTTCGTCCTATCCGTTCCTTTTCTCTCAAAGATTTAAATTGTGTGTTTTCCTCTCTGTCAGCTATTTCCTGCAGGTCTGTGCTTTACAAGCAGATTCACCTCCTGTTTTTTTGTTCCATAATGTAGATCTAGCGATTTTGTAAACTTGCTCTTGATGTCTGAAAGCTACTGCCCGTTCTGGTTTAGTTTTGGCCTTTATCTGGTACTATGTGGTCCAGTGACAAGTGCCGATGTCCCCCTGGGGGGAAACAGTGGTGGAGTATGAAACTGGGTGTGAGATGGCAGGTGACAGGACCAAATCTTCACTGACAGGTAGACATGAAACCCCCTGAAGGGTGAGATGGGGGAGAAGGTGCACAGTGCTCCTGCTGTCAGGTGATCGGGACGCAGTGTCGGCCTCCTTCCACCTGACCTGCCACCCCTCAGGGGGGCGTCCCTTCATGTCAGTGACCTCGTGCTAGAGCTAATACGTTTTAGCCTTTCCGACTCCAGCGGCGCCAATGTTATCACCTGGTTGGCACCGATTCACTAAGGTGCCATGACAGCTACGCCAAACTTGATGTAACCACTGAGCATGTCAGCTTTTTAAGAAAAATAGAAAAAGAAACAGGGACATTCTAGAAAGAGAGATAGAAAGCAGCTATGGACAAGTGGATATCTGTTCCAAGGTTGCAAGGACACCGAAACGCTGGCTGTGAACAGGCATCAGAAGTAGCAAGCTGCTTATTTATTAATGTCATTGCATACCTTGTCTCTTAAAATATGGATGCATTGTAAAAATGGGAAGAACAAAGAGGGCGAACAGAGAAAAAAAAGAATCAGTCTCTCGTGTGTCCTTGCCAGCGGTTGATAGTAATAGCTCTCTTTCAGCTCAAGTTTGCGCAGTTCTTCAAATACAGCCAGACATGAAGCTTATTTGTATGGCTCTGTTGTTCTGCTCTGTCACTCTATGTCATAAGAAAGGTTGTAAATGTTGCTTATACTGTAAGAAAAAATAATTTTCTCAGAAAGAACATATTCTTTAAAGTAGTTTTATTCTTTAAGGTAAATTAGTGTTTATTTTTATATTTAAATTATATTGTTCATTGAAAGATTTTATGCTAATCAAAGCTACATTTATTTAATTAAAAATAAAATCATTTATTTTATGTATATTAAAACTATAACATTTTAAAATTTAACTGTTATATATAAAAATATAATAGAAAACAGTTTTAATCAAGTTAATAAAAACAAGACAAAAATTCTGATTAGGAAAATGTTTGTATTGATTTTAAAATCTTTTCAATTTATTTCATTTTAATTCAATTCAATTAATTAATTCATTAATTCATTCATTCATTCATTCATTCATTTATTCATTTTCTTGTCGGCTTAGTCCCTTTATTAATTCGGGGTCGCCACAGTGGAATGAACCACCAACTTATCCAGCACATTTTTACGCAGCGGATGCCCTTCCAGCCGCAACCCATCTCTGGGAAACATCCACACACACATTCACACACACAATTTAGCCTACCCAATTCACCTGTACTGCTGGTCTTTGGACTGTGGGGGAAACCGGAGCACTCGGAGGAAACCCACGCGAATGCAGGGAGAACATGCAAACTTCACACAGAAACGCCAACTGAGCCGAGGATCAAACCAGCGACCTTCTTGCTGTAAGGTGACAGCACTACCTACTGCGCCACTGTGTCGCCCCTCAATTCAATTCCATTCATGTTTATTTATATAGCTCTTTTTACAATGTAGATTGTGTCAAAGCAGCTTACTATAGTTCTAGTAAAGTCCACATTTCGGAGTTGAAGTTCAGTTTAGTTTAGTTCATTGTTATTTAAATTTTACAGCTGAAAGTTAAAACACAGAAGAGCAAATCCATCGATCCGAACAAGTCAGAAGCGACAGTGGTGAGAAAAAAACACTTAGAGAAAACCAGGCTCTGTTAGGCACGAACGTTATTCTACTGGCCAAACTTCCTGTGTGGAGCTGCAGTCTAGGTACTGGAGAACCCTGGATGTCCACCGTGAAGCTGCAGGTGTAAGTTGGTCACCGACGGGTGATCAGGCTGGCCCACAGGATCAATGCGGGGACTGGTTTGTCATCGTAGTCTTTCAGGAATCCGTCTCATGCACTCTACTACTCCATCACCACCACAGCATCTGCTCGGGATACGACCTGGTCCAGGATTATGGATACCTTGGCATCATCTCTTTACAGGTCTTCAATCGCATCAATGTTGCTGCATAGGGACCTCGGGATGAGTATCTCTAGTTAGAAATAGAGAATAATGAAAATACTTAGCGTAGCTGCTGTTCATAGTGTATTTAAACGAGATGCAAAAAGAGAGTGTAATAAATGAAAATAGCAGTTATGTGAACAAACATAGTAACAAACATGTAAAGCTTATGAGAGTTTCTAACACAATGTCTGGTGTGTTAAGGAGGAGTGTGTCCTGCAGGTGGTTGTCAAGCCAGCTCACCTGCGTGGAGCACATTCATACATCATACCATTATGCGACACATTGTGTGTATGCTTTACTAAAAAGATAGGTCTTTGATCTAGTTTTGAATTGAGAGAGTGTGTCTGAACCTTGGACATTATCAGCAAGGCTAGTCCAGAGTTTAGGAGCCATTAATGAGAAGGTTCGACCTCCTTTAATCGACTTTGCTATTCTAGATACTACCAGAAGCCCTGTGTTTTGAGATCTCAAAGAGCGGGTTGGATTGTAGCAAGACAGAAGGTTGATGTCTAACAACAGTGATCCCAAGAGAGCTGAAAATACCGCAAAATGGTTTTCTTTCACATTTTATTTTGATATTTAGAATTCAGCATGGGGATTTCTTTATTTATCTCTATAGAGAAACTTGTCTGGACATAAAAACGATCACATAAAAAGAAATGTAAAAATGCAATACATAGCATTTAACACATACATTATGTAATTTACATGATCTATTATTTTCATTTCTTCTCAGCTCTCCTTGTTAACTGAGTATTGCCACAACCCCAGACAGCCTTGGCAGTCCGCTAGAGAAAGCCAGTCATCAGGAACACGCATCATAGGAATTTGTGCGCGGTATTGAGAGAAGTCCATTTCCCAGGCTAAGTAAACAGAGCCTGCATAGAAACCACAGGTTCTGTCAGCCAGAAGGAAGGACACTCAGGCTTTGTTCAACGAGCTAAACAACCAGAGATGGGAGCTGTCATCAGAACAATCCGTAAAAAAATCTAAGCTGAAATAAAACCTTAATGTGTTTCATATCTGGTCTGGAAGTGCTCCAGCAGGGAGTTGTGAGTTGTAAATCTGCTCTAAATTTTGAAGCCAATTGAGTACAATAATGCATGTGTGATAGCTGAAATCATGTGGCTTGTTGGGAGGGCATTTGCTCTTTTTTTAAAGGTAGGGTATTAATGGATCAGGAAGACGTGTATTTGTATTTTTTAGGAAAATATTGAGTGCAGGTGTGAATGACTACTCTACATCTCTCAGCATCCAGGTAAAGTGGTTAAGAAAATAGCAGGTGGTTGTGTTTCTTGGTGTTGAAATATGTGTGAAGCAGGACACGTGACAAGACGCTGAAAGATCAAAGTCAGCAAGATGCTCTAAGGATGTGCTGTTAACTTCAATTCACAGTGGAAAGAATGTTTTCCGCTGAAGTTTGTTTTGCATCGTTGACAATTCTGGCTCGGCTTGACTAAAGAAAACATATATGACATAAACACGTTCTGGTAAGTGTGTAGCAGATGTCTAAAGTCCCTGTGAGGGTAAACGAAGGCTTTGATCATGAAGAGTTACTCTGATTTAATCCCATTTGTCTTTCCCAGCTTGCAGTGTATTCATTTTGTCTGTTAAGCTGCCTTTCTACTTCACACAGCATTCGGACATGACTGTCGGAAGTCACCACTAATGTCAATTTCTCCGAATTTTTATTATGTGCATATGTGTAATTCTTGTGGTCTTGGAAAACGTGAAAGACATACAAAGGCTGATGTATTTATCTAATTTGAAATCTCCTTAACTTGATTGTCTTTATAAATTGTAAGTGTTTACAAGTTTATGTGGGATACGGGGACACAAAGTTGTATACAGTGGTACCTCGCTATGACCTGGTTCACAAAGTTGCGCAGTTTCACAGATTGTTTTTGTGCAATTTGACATGCTTTTATTTTAAAGTGCATTGTGTTCTGCAAACTGATTGGCTGAAGACTATTGTCAATCAATCTTCTCTGTGCTGTGTCTCCTGTAAAACACAGAATTCGTTCAGCTTGCCAAATTTACATGAATCTTTGCTTTACTGTATATTTGAAAGTTTTCTCCTCAACAAACCCCATAATCATGACGAAATGTTTTGCACCCATGCACAGTAGCACCCAAAAGGCAGAGGAAAAAAAAGTTGGCACTAAAGTTAGATTTCTGGACATGCTAAAGGAAGTTAGAAGTTACGTGGCGCCATTGCGTAATAAATGAATCTTCGATTTATTAAATTGAGTTTTTAAGCCTTAAAACATCTATAGTAATTTAAAATAATAAAGCGAACTACTTTGCGAATTTCACCTCTTGTGGGTTATTTTTAGAACGTAACACCAGCGATTAACGAGGGACTACTGTCAAGACATGGTTATGACTTGAGTTGTACTCTATCGTGAGGTGGTCACCTCATGTCTCTGTAATTCAAAACGCATGAAATCATACTTAAGTTTTTTTGAAATTCAAAATTGGCCACCAGTTTTCTGTGAGGTTGGGTTTAGGGTCAGGACAAACCAAGCCAACACCCTGGCACAACTAGCGCAAATAAAAACCAACTGTTGTCGGCTCGAGTCTGGTCTCATCTGGTCTAAAAAGATGCATGAACATAGCAAATGGAAAGAAGCCGACTGAAACGAGTTTTCTCATTTCAAAAAGATGTCTCATTACATAAAGAAGCTCAGATATGTTGCTAATTAACCAAAGTGCTATTTTCAGCCAATGGCTGATTTTATTTGCTGAATCTGGCCAACAAGCTCTAATATTAATGACTAGTAGAATGTTGTTGAAGGTTGTTTTCAAAACATCTGAAAATACAAACGCAATCTCAACAGCAATTTGTAACTTTTTGATTTAGTGGCTAATTCGTATGAATTCGAATCAATCTCAAATCAAATCCATCTCATTTATACAATTTAGACTTGCTGATCACCCCAGGACTGTTGGGTTGGGTGCCACGCCTTCTTTTTAAAATCATATATTTTTGTATGACTGAACTTTAGTGAATTAGCCACTAAACTGACAAACCTAAAATACTTAAATTTTCTCGTGAGATCAGGCTGAAAATACTCACAGAAATCTTCTCTGAATTCACATATTTAGCACTAAACATTGGTACTCACCTAGACTTTTTTTACAATACAAGTAGAATTTTACCCACACTGATTTGCAATATGTGTGTTTGTTATTGTGTGTGTTTGTGCGCGTGTGTGTGTGTGTGTGTTTGCTTCTTCAGTAAAAGAGTGTTAAATCAACTTCCTTTAGTCTTCATGCATTCACCATGGTGGTATGAATGAATAAATACAAAAAAAAAAAAAAACAGGAATGTATGGACCCCCAACAATTTTGGAGGTACATGCAGAGAGCATTCCAATACCATATAAATATTTTTAAATGTTTTTAACTTGTTTTTTAATAAAAATGTATGTAAAAAAAAGAAGTGCATAATTAATTCCAGGGACGCCGCTGGCTGGTACGGGCCCTATGACAACATTTCATGGGTGGGCCCCTAATAGTATGTCTGGTGGCCCCAAAATAGCATGCGCCCTTACGCCCAAATCACACGGGGCTCAACATCAATGTTTGACAGAGGGCATGTCTGAAGTTGGGGTTGACACAATTGTCAAAGCAGCATCAGACAATAAAATAAGTGCGCAATCTGCTACTGTCTGAGCTGAGAGATTTGCATAAAGCAATATGATTGGCTGATGCTTCCGTTGGCACTTGAAAGGTAGTTCTTCAGTGAACAACGCAGCTGAAGCAGCACCGATGGACCCACAATTCAGTTCGGCAATGCTTGATGTCACTCATTCAGAGTGAATGGGAAGCACCTAACTCAATCCCCCCCCATATCCAGTAGTATTTACTCAAGCAGTCTCATAGGTCAAGTCTCAGGGGTTAAAATATTTTTACAAATTTAATACAAAATTTCCACATACGGACATGATTGGAACCCCATGCTGCTCCCAGACTACTCTTCATTGGAGTTGAATGTATTCCAGTCTGTGGCTTGTTGTATGCAGTGGAGAGGCGACTTTAGGGTAATAACTGAAGGCAGGAAACCCAATGCATGCTTGAAGTGTGTTTGTGTGTGGTTTTGGAGGTGATGGAGGTCCTGTTTTCTCCATCCCAGAAGCTTTGCCTTATCTCTCGATGTAGGAGCGTCTGGAGCATTTCATGCGCTCTGAACTTGAGGCCAGCTGGCGTGGCCGTCGTGCTGCCCAGAGAGACTTGCACACACTGCTACAGACCTTGAAGGAACACACTTGCAGGGAGAGATCCTTTTTATGCACACATGGCCTAACAGGCTCTTTTAGATTTTGTGCTGGTTCTGCCACTTCCCATGATGCACTGCAGGGCCTGGACACACTGTGAAGCGAAAAACAAAGGAAGAGACAGAGAGAGTCAGAGGTCAAATATCCTCTGGCTATGATGTGGCTCCTGTCTCACCCAATCAGATTCTCAGACTCGAAAATGTACGCTGTTGTGACAATGCAAACACGAGAGCATTACCACAAGCACTTTTAAACACACACATACATGAACATGCAGGTTCACACATTTTGTTTTGTTAGTTATATTTTCAGTTTATATTCTTCCAAAAAGTTTACATCTTTCCCAAAGACCTAGTTTAACATTCATTCATTCATTTTGCCAACTTATCCAGCTGATGTTTTACACAGCGGATGCAATCCAGTTCTGGGAAACACACATTCACAAAAGCACTCATACACTACAGCCAATTTTGTTTATCCAATTCATTTATAGCACATGTCTTTAGGCTATGGGGGAAACCAGAGCACCAGCAAGAAACCCACGCAAATATGGGAAAAACATGCAAACTCCACAAAGAAATGCCAACTGACCCAGCTGGGACTCAAACCAGCGACCTTCTTGCTTTAAGGGCAACATTGCTAACCACTGAGGCACATGCCGCCCCTAGTTCAACATTTGTATTTATATGTTTAACAGGCTTCATGGAGAAATTAAAGAGATTTTTATGTTGAGTGTGAGAGCCCAACTGTTCATTATATTGGTGTACTGTAAAGAAAACAATGCTTTAAACCAATAATTTATTAAAATAAGTAGTACAAAAAAAAAAACATGTTTTTTTATGATTACCAGTGTTTTGTTTTTTTATAAACCATTCATATAAATGTTGCAACAAAAATTATTCTGATATTTTGATTTGGTGCAAAACATTCATTATTCTTATGAATGTTGATAAAGATGTTTTGAATAATAGTGTTTTTTGGTTTTGTTGTAGAAACTATAATGCATGTAATATTTAAAAAAAACAAAAAAACAATAAAGGGGCCAATTATTTCCTTTTTTACAAGACAAAAAAATAAAAATAAGTCTCTGATTAGTCACCTAGAGTGTGTTTAAAGGACTGAAAACATTAGGGGGATTATAAAGCAAGAAGTAAATTAACACACAGGTGAACATGACAAACTAATAATGAGTTCACAAGGAGGGTGGGACTAGACAATAGACGGGAGAGCGCATGACACAGAGAGACAACACAAGCCATGCGCTCACGTGAAACATGACAAGAACATGCAGCCAATGAGAGAACTCATTAACCGTATGTTCATGACAAGACAAGCACAACACTGAAGCACATGACAAAAGCACGTGACCACAATGTAAACACAGAGCCACGTGCTTTGACAACAGACGCAAGACACGAGCACACGATGAATGAAAACGCTCACCGTGCGCTTACACATGCAGCGTGCATGCTTCATCCCAGCGCCGACCAAAACCGAAACCAACAAGACTGAGACACTGGGAATGAAACACCACGCTGCAGACAGACGAAAACACAAACACGAGTACAAGAGCGCACGCGTCTGAGGGACGCAGTACGCGCACGCGGCCGCATCAAGCAGGAGCGGCACACTCTGCGTACACCCACGACGACACGCGCGCACACAGAGACAGAAACCGGACCAGACATGGGTAGTGTCCGAGCTCTGCCACCAAAACAAGAATTTACAAGACCAGAGTGGCAGAACCCTGACACTTTTAGGCTTTTGGTCCAAATTGTGTCTTTTTGGTGACTGTTGCTTTAAATTCAAATGAGATTGTATTCCCAGCATTCTTTTCAAAAGAGGGAGCGATTGTCATTAATGGCTGTTGCTTTCTTCTTCTGATGACATATAAAAGAAGGCTGAATTAATTACAATAATATTTTTACAAATATTTTCTAACATCATCATAATCATACTATTTTGAATGTATATGATATGATCATCAGTGATCTAACAGCTGCAGATTGCTGGAGAAATACACACATGCCACATTAATGAACTACAACTCCCAGCATGCACCTTGCACACACCGGCTCCTGTTTCCCACTGATTACACACACACACACAGCTGTAAGATCATTATGGACTGATTTCATGGACTATAAAGACAGCACGCACACACATCGTTGCTGAGTCTTGTTTATCTGTTTAGTGAGTATTATGACGCGTTGCCCTTGCCATGCTATGTTTGACTCTTTGCTTTGTTTCTTTGTTTTTATTGTTTGCCGCCTGTAGCAACCACTCGCCTGTTAATCGACCACGGTTTGGATTATCTGTATGCACCTGTTTGTTCATTGTTTCGACCTTAGCTTGCCAGTCGATACTCTTAATAAACTGCCATTGGATCCTCAACTACATTGTCCAGCTTCTCACCGTGACAGTATGTATCTAGACATTCACTTATTAGCAGTGATGAGTTGACATGACACAACGGCAGCCATATTGTGCCAGACCGCACATTGGTGGAGAGGTGATGAAGCTAATTATGATATGTTGATGGTTAGGAGGCCATTGGTTAAATTTGGACAGGATGCTGGTATTAAAGCCTTACACTTTTTCGAAGGAAATCCTGGGATTTTTAACAACCACAGAGAGTCAGAACCTCGGTTTAATGTCTCATCTAAAAGACATTGCTCACTGAGCAGTATTGGGTGCCCATCAATATATTGGGGCGTTAGGACCCACACAGACCGCAAGTTGAGTGCCCCCTGCTGGCCTCAGCAACAACTTTTCCGGCAGCAACCCAGCTTTCCCATGTGGTCTCCCATCCAGGTACTAACCAGGCACAGCCCTGCTTAGCTTCAGTGGGCAACCATGTGAGAGTTGCAGAGAGCTAGCTTCCGGCTAAATTAAAATTTTTCTTTAAATAAATCTCATCACTATACTAGGGCTGCCCCCAAATAGTCGACTAAACTTTAGTCGATATGAAGAGGGCTTGGTCGAATACATTTTCATTAGTCGGTTAGTTGCAAAAAAAAAAAAAAATCACGTGAAATTACGCAATCAAGGGCTGCGCAATCAGTGTATGACATCAGCAACGAGAGATCAACGCCTAACGCCTAAACGCCTAAACGCCTCCACTGTATCCCTTCCACATCCACTCCATCAGAGCGCATCTTTTCAAAGGCCGGCTTCATTGTGAACACGTCGAGAAGCTCCCTTCTTCCCAGCAATGTGGACAAGCTGGTGTTCCTCTCACATAATATGAAAAAAATTAAATCGAATTGAAAGCTTAGGTAAGAATGCTTAATTTCCTTTTTGTAGTGTTTCTGTTTGCTATCCGTTAGGCTATATATATATATATATATATAAAAAAACGGGTATTTTATTTTTATATCGGGTAGGCTATACAAATAAATAAATACATATTATTTTTATTTTTTCGTTTTTATATAATGCAGAAGTTGTTTTTTATTCTGTTAGAAAAATTAGTCTGATGTTTTTAATTTGTTGTTTCAGGTCAAGACTCATCCGTCGTCTTAATGGCAGTTTGTGGCTTTGCTCTGATATTTTTGATTTGTATTAGTGTTCTTTAAATTATTTGTTCCACATTTTGTCGTAAATATAGTTGTTCTAAACAATTCAATCATAATTAGGCTGTTAATTTGTTTGCTGCCTTCTTTTTTTATTCTAAGTTTTGGCGTTGTGCGATGTGCATTTATTAAGTTGTTCGTTTTTGTTAATTTTCCTTTTGAACAATATAAAAATTACATAAATTTTAATTTTCCACTGTATTTAAAAAAAATGTATTTTAAAAACAGTGTATTTTAAAAAAACTGCGTTTTTGCTACAGTATTTATTTATTTATTTATTTTTATTTTTTGCCTAGTTTTGTACTAGGCCTAAGTTGCTAATAAGTTTATTTGATTTATTTTGAAGAACGAATTTTAGTTTATTTTATTAAAAACTGTTTTTTTTTTGTTTGTTTGTTTGTTTGACATGTAACTGTTACAGTTTCTATTTTTGATAATAAATTATTAAAATGCACAGGCAGTCTGATTGCTGTTTTTATGTCATAATTAGCCTATAACGTTCTGGTCACTGATTTTTGTGTGTAAGCACTGTATTTAAACGCTTTACTATTTCGTTTTAAGCGCTTAATTTTCGTTTTGAATGCGCTAATATCATGCTTTAGCATTTTCTGTCACGTGGAAGTGTTAAACTTCAACTTGGACTATATTCCTAGTATATACGCAAGTTATTATATTAATATCATAAATTAACGATTATTTGATTAATCGCTAAAATGCAGGAATGTTAGTCGACTAGGAATATCTTTAGTCGGGGGCAGCCCTACACTATACACCCTAAATATATAGGATCGTTTAAACACCCAATTTTGGGTCAAATATGGACTAACCCAACATTTTGGTGAAAATATACAGCAGGTGTGTTTCTTCCTTTTAGCCAAATTTGGGTTGAAAAGGGCCAACATTTTTAAAACATACAGATGACTTACTTCATAGTTTTCTTCAACTTCAAAAGGATTACACACTTCAGCATTCATCCCTGTTCCCTCAGACTGATCTGGAAGTCTGGAGAGAATTTCTTAATCTGAAACCTTAGTTTGAACACAGAAACCCTGCAGCATTTTTCCAAAACCAGAGCATGAACAAGAGAAGCAGACAGAGACAGAGAAAGACACTGCATACTTGTGTTCAGATTTACAGAAGGATCAGCCATCTATCTCCAGCAGACAGATTTAGGACACCATTCAATCAGAAGTACAATAAACATGCAACAGAAGCAAAAATAAACCCCGAAACTGATCCATCTGAAGTCGCACAGTTGGACATCACTGATCTGACCTGTGCTACTGACCTTCCGCTCAAACTCATGTCTGCCGAAATACAGCTGGGCTTCTGTTTGAGGAAGTCAGAGAGTCAAACTAATGAAAGCAAAGGCCAGCGAGTATCACGTCCAATCCTCTTACACTTACACACGTGCACAAAGCAGCACGTACACATCAGTAGAGCGGACAGACGGTCGCCGCCTGCGTCCCACTGAGGCCACATTAACTGCCATGTGAACTTTATTAGAGAGCCCTGCTTTAATTATCAAAAGCCATTCAAATCCGCGTTTGTTATTTGAGCCCAGTCAAAGAAGAAAGGCTACGAGATCAGGTCCTCAGGGTAGAGGGCAGTCAGTGGGGTGAAATATGTGTGTGTGTGTCCAGAAGTTAAAGCCAGGTGTGCAGTAGTGCGATGTGCAATAGTGTAAGTTTAGCTCAGTGGACTGACCCTCAGAGAAAAACAGAGGGCTTCATTAAAATGAGAAGCGACTGCCACTGCTGTCACCAGAGAGAGTTTGGGAAACAAACAAGCCTTCCAGATCTCTCTCTTGCTCTCTCTCTCACTCTCTGGGTTTGTTCCAAAACCTGGTAAGCTGCATACCTAGACAGCATTTTAAGGCATCATAAATAAGCGATTCCACATGTAATGCTGCCTTGTTTAGCAGGATTGCACTGCTGCTGTTGGCAGAACAATATTTTTTTCTATATTTACATACAGGTTTAAGGTTATAATTTATTGTATGTATTAAGGAGAAGTTATATCACAATGGAAATCTGATATATGGCCATATGAATTTATTTCTAATATATATGTATGTATGTACATATTTGTAAATCCAATGGCAAAATTCAAAATGTAAACAGCCAATATTTTCAAATATGTTGCAAATGTTACATTTATTTTATTAATGTGAAATCCAAACATGTACTTGTCTTTTATTTATTTAAATAACAAATTTTGCCATATATAAGATTTCTATATGGATATGTAACCAGTCTTTGTCATGATCACCAGCAATGTAGCATTTGCAGATCACTGGAGAACTACACATCTGCCACTATATGATAAACAGCTCCCAGAAGTATTTGCACTCACACACCAGTTCGTGATTCATCCTGATTACACACACAAAGCTGGAAGCTCATGATGGACGCATTACTTGGACTATAAATTCACCTCACACACACATAGACTTTGCTGAGTTGTGAGCATTATAAATCGTTTGCTTGCCTTACTTTTTCTTGTTTTTGAACTTTGCTTTGTTTATTGTTTATGTTGTTTTGCCGCCTGTCCTGACCATTCGCCTGTTTATAAAGATCACTCTCTGGATTATGTATGCATGTATGCATGCTCCTGTCTGTTCCTGTTTTGACATTGCCTGTGTGACCGTCCCAAAATAAAGCTGCATTTGGATCCTCAACGCTGTTGTACCCCAACTCATTACAGTTGGTATTTACATGTAGTTTTTACCATACCATTTTTTGCCCTCACTTTCTTTGTAAATTTTATTAATAAACTAATTTTAAGAGGATCACGTGTTTATGACTGACCACGGCTGGTTCTGCATTAGCTATCACATGATTTTTACCAATCAGACAGTTCCAAAAGTACATAAATAAGCAAGTTTTCTTACCTTAGTCATCTTCGTCTTGAAAAATCCTCCCATCCACCTTTTCTCCTCCCCCCTTATTCCTAGATTAATCCAGAATAGGGTGGTATCTAGCACTGTCACCTCACAGCAAGAAGGTTGCTGGTTTGAGTCCTGGCTGGGCCAGTTGACATTTCATATTCATGTTCCAAACGAACACATTCAGGGGAACTCTTGATATACTCTACCCGAGCTCCCCTCTCTCTTGATGAAACAAAAGGAAGCCCTGGGCTAAAGGATTGTCTGAACTCAGGGATCTCTCAGGGACAGCATATCAAACACGCTTTATTATCAATAATCAGCGATGTGTGAACTCTTGAACTATACCTTTTGGTCCGTTTCCACTGAGTGGCATAGTACGCTACGGGTCACCTTTATCAGGCTTGCATTTCCACTGTCAAAAGGGTACCAATGGTCAAGGACTGATGACGTTTTTCTGTAAACAAATAGCGTTCAGCTGCGCGTCTATCTCCGTCTTTTGGTGCCGTTTTGTCATGCTAGGTACTCTTTCAAAAGGGGACTCAAAAAGTGGAAGTGGTATGGTACGGTTTGCTTTTTGGTACCTTTTGACAGTGGCTATAAAACCGTACCGAACCGAACCGAACCGTACCATACCGTACCGTGTCACTCAGTGAAAACAAGCCATTAAAGTCCATTTACATTCATAAAACAAACAAAATGACACAATCCACAAACAGCAACCTGTATTTAAATGAATTATTATTGGGTATAGAAGAATTTAAGTACTGTATTCAAATTGATCTGTGCCACAATTTTTAACATATGCAAACATCACTGTTTTTTTCAGTAATCAAATGGAAAAATGGAAAAAAAATCACATCTTGTTATTTGTGCTGCACTTGCGGTTGTTGCTTGTGAAGACTTTAACAAATGAAAGTTTCAAAATTAAATTGAGGTTTCGTTTTAGTTTAGATGTTGCCTGTGTTTAAAAGCTTTTCTTTTATTCGCTTCTTTTTACCAAAACCCTTTTTTTTTGTCAAAGAGAGAGAGTCCGTCTGTTTGGTGAATCACCCGTAAGCTTGAATTCAATCACACTGCCAAAACAAACAGAAACTAGTCTCTCTCTCTCTCCTCTGAAAACATGTCTAGCACGAGTCAGCACCCCGTTATCCACAGCAGCATGTGTTACTGAAACACAAGGATTTATGATTGCATATTTAATTGATTTAATACAGAAAATTAGGGAGGAAAGCAGCTTACACTCTTCCTCTATCTGCTCCAAGAGGGGAAATAAATAAATAAATACTGTCCCAAATAATTACAGCTGGTATTTGGTAACGCTGCTTCCCCCCACCCCCAAACCCAACCCCCTTCCAGTGCCAATTAAGCAGAGACCCAAAATACCAGGCCTTGTAACAGGATTAACTCAGTATGTTTAAGAGGTAGAGGAAATAATTAGTCTTATTGCTGATAACAGTAATCAGGTTAACGGCCATGTCTCATTATGGGCTCTGGTCCTGCTATTCACTCTCCTATTGTCCCTCTTCACTTTTATCCTTCTCTCTCTCTTTAAACACTTGATGCTGTGCATGTGTAAATTCAGATAGACAGATCACCATTGCTGATTACCATTTCCTAATGCTGTGCAATACACTATGACGATATACATATTTTATGACCAATAAAAAAAATTCTATGGTTTCATATTATGCTCTTGTTTATTTCATTGTTAATTCCATTCTATCAGCCCAACGATGGTATCCGGTGAATAGTCGAAGGTTAAATGTGTGTAAGCCTTTTTACAGCGCATCTGAAATGAATTCTGTGTTACTAATAGAATGTATTCATGTTTTCAACTTCGAATTCAATCTGACCTTAATTTTTAAGTAAATATTAAATTTAGACTGTATTTATAATTAGGAATGGGTCACACTGGTCGTTCATGAATCAATTTAGAGTTTTATATCTGATCCCATACACTTCAGTTATACGTACATTAGGGACCCAATCAGGCCCGGCAGAGACCAAAGGGCATGTGCAGGATACATTTTTTTTTTAAGAGGGGAGTGTCTGAAGAGCGGTGTTGTCGCGCGCGTTCTGGTCAGCGGTGTTGTCGCGCGCGTACTGTAAAGCGGGTGGGGGGGTGTCACTTTTGATCATTTTGGAAGGGCAGTTTCTATCCAAGACTAAAAAGGGCATGTGCACTGCACAGGTTGAGCCCTATGTGTGCACGTGTGCCTGGACCCAATGAGTTTTCATGCCCCGGGGTTTACGTGTTTCTCACAAACAGGATCTCAACATTGTGAAGTTAGTCATAGGACGCAGGGTTAACTAATACCCAATTATTCCGATTGCCTCCTGCTCACTTGTACTAAAAGTTAGTCATTTCCATACAACTTGCTAAATCAGCAATAACCAGAAATGGAATAGTCTCTGAGCTGAAGTGCAGGCTGCTGCAAACAGTCTGGTGCTATTCGTGTGGATATCATGTACAAAGATCAGTGTAGCACCAACCTCCACATAATCTATTGGATATAAAAGATTTCAGGAGATTTCAGAATACATCAAAACGTAACACTTTATTTTCCAGATCAAAGTGTATAATGCCAAATATCCAAACAATAAAAGCCAATTCAGAAGTAAATGCACAACATCAGTTACTCAAAGATAAATCTAAGAGTATAGATGAAAGTCCAAATTATACATAAGGTTGAGCTTGAGAGCTCTGCACTACGAGCCGGTCTGGATACAGACTTGCAACCCTGAGACATTTCGTCCTTCTTTTTAAATACCCTATGAGGGCAATGAATGGCTGTTTTGTTAAAGTTAACCAGTGACTTAAACATGTACTCATCTGTTGGGATTTAATCAAAAGTTATCAAAAATATTGAACAAACCTGAAGGAAAGTTCAGGAAATAGGGCAGGAATATGTCAAAGTCTATCCTGAGCCTTTTTCTTCAGACTCTTCAGTGCTTGTTGTTTTATTACAGGGCGCATTTACATCATGGTGTCATAAAATCGATTTTTTATAGTAATTCTTTTATGGTAATACTTTATATGAACACAATATTACACACGTTTTATGGGAATGCAGTCAGAAACATGAATAAAAGCATTGTGAGAAAGTTCCAATGTTTACATTGCACATTTTATTTTGCAATATTTATTTTTATATATGTTGGACCTGTAATCATAGGTTTTTAAAAAGTGTTTTATGTTTTATTAACATTTATTATGTATTTCAACAAAAACAATGTATTTCATACATTTATCCTGAAGTTGTAACTAAAATGATAAATATGATCACATATACATACAGTTTTTAGTATACAGGTAGAGTTTTTTCTTTAAAATGTAAAAAAATAAATAGTTCTTTATATCTGGTCAATATTTATATATAAACTATTAATTAATTGATTGAACGAATATAAATGGTATTATTTTTGTAAGATATAATCAATTAAGGCGACGCAGTGGTGCAGTAGGTAGTGCTGTAGCCTCACAGCAAGAAGGTCGCTGGGTCGCTTGTTCGAGCCTCGGCTCAGTTGTCGCTTCTGTGTGGAGTTTGCATGTTCTCCCTACGTTTGCGTGGGTTTCCTCCAGGTGCTCCAGTTTCCCCCACAGTCCAAAGAAATGCAGTACAGGTTAATTGGGTAGGCTAAATTGTCTGTAGTTTCTGAAGTGTGCGTGTGAGATGGGTTGTGGCTGGAAGGGCATCCGCTGTGTAAAAACGTACTGGATAAGTTGTCGGTTCATTCCAATGTGGCTACCCCGGATTAATAAAGGGACTAAGCCGAAAAGAAAATGAATGAACGAGTAAGTAATCAATTCGATTTTACTTGTATAGAGCTTTTCTCAATAATTGTTACAAAGCAGCTTCACAAAATGTACACATCATTACATTAAAGTCAAAATCAGAAAAGTTAAGGAGTTGTGTAAAGGGTTGGTCAGTATATAAATGTAGTTAGCCTGTAGTTAAAAGGAATAGTGTCTTTCCAAAAGAAATAATACTTACATGTTATTTTAATACTTAAGAGTTTGTTGTCCTTAAAGTTCTCATAGGGTTGGCATCATGTAACGTAATGCAATGCATGTTGTATATAGTGCATATTATTGTGTATGGCCATACACCCAAAGTGCTTCACATCTGGTAAAGGCCGATGGAAAGAATTTGGCCATGACACCAGGTTTTTGAGAAGTACCATGGGATTTTTAATAATCTCAGAGAGTCAGGACTTTGGTTTAATGTCTCATCCAAAAAACGGCACTCACTGACAGTATGGTGTCCCCTTCAATTTAATGGGGCATTAGGACTCACACAGACTGCAGGTTGAGCTCTCCCTTCTGCCCTCACTAACAACACTTCCAACAGTAACCTAGTTTTCTCCCATCCAAGTACTGCCCAGGCTCAGCACTACTATAGCTTCAGTGAATAACCGGTGTTGGACTGCAGAGTGACATGGCTGTGCCTGAGACAATGAGATTTAGTGAATGAAATACATTTTGTCATATCGTCCAGCCCTACCATTTTCTCCTTTGACGTCTCCCCACTTCAGATTCTTTAGAAAATACCATAATAGAGAAAATGTAAAGACTTCAAGCAAATGTGAGCACAACTTTAAGAAGTTTAAAGGAAATCTGCATGAATAAATTGTATGTTGTTGAGTATCTTTGTTGCCCTTCTCACCTCGCTGCTTTCTTTTCCCTCAGATCAATAAACACAGACAAGCATGGGCCTGCAATCTGCTTTAAATTAGATAAAATATTCTTTCAAGTGACTGTTAAATTGATCTTTTTAGCAAACACTCGGCTGAGAAAAGGAGAAAAAAAGCCGTCAGCGAGAGCTGTTATTGAAATAGGCAGCGAAATGTATTCGGGACAGACGATTCCAATCTATTCTTGTCTGCTTCAGACATTGATGTGTGTGGAACTGAATAATATTGAGCAGTGGAATATCTGTAAACAAACTGTCAACGCAGAAGAAAGGCACGTTGTGAGATAATCATTTTAATATATTCTCTCAAGGAAAAAAGCTACAGATTGTTGCTGTGGATATCTAGTTTTGGGCTTTTTAGTAAGCAGCAAGGGTTTAGATGAAAACCTTGTCTAATTTGAGAGGGGGTGAATTAAATCCAGAGTTGCATTAATGGTGTTTCAACAGGATGAGGGCAAATCCAATCAAATCTCTGTAATCCGGTTTGCCAGGGTGAGGCTGGCACCTCTGGGATTTGCTATGAAATCTCTTGCCCATCAGTGTGCCACACATCTGGTCTGGAATTACAGCAGATGGAACAAAAGTGTTTTTCTTTTTAGGATTACACATATGCCTTTAACATGTGGGGTCATTTGACAACACGTTTTTCTGTTCTGGTTTTGATCAATTCATTAAAATAAGCAGATTAGATCTGTTTACAGATTTTCTGTCTACCTCAAATCTGTCCGTTTTGGCTGCACAATATTAGAAAAATCTAACATTGGAATATTTGTTTTTTCTGTTAAATAGACTTTATTAGGTACACCTTACTAGTGCCATGTTGGACCCCCTTTTGCCTTCAGAACTGCCTTAATCCTTCGTGAAGTAGATTCAGCAAGGTACTGGAAATATTCCTCAGGGATGATAGCAAATTTGTCAGCTGCACATTCATGAGGCAAATCTCCCATTCCACCACATCCCAAAGGTGCTCTGTTGGATTGAGATCTGGTGACTTTGGAGGCCATTTGAGTACTCATTTTCATGTTCTTAGCTGACCCGGTGTGGTCTTCTGCTACTGTAGCTCATCCGCCTCAGGGTTGTTGTGCATTCAGAGATGCTCTTTTGCATACCTCGATTGTAGCGAGTGGTTTTTTGAGTTACCGTTGCCTTTCTATCAGCTCGAACCAGTCTGGCCATTCTTCTCTCTGGCATCAACAAGGCATTTATGCCCACAGAACATGCCACTCATTGGATATTTTTTTCTTTTTCGGACCATTGTCTGTAAACCCTAGAGATGGTTTTGCATTAAAATCTTAGTAGATCAGCAGTTTCTGAAATACTCAGATCAGCCCGTCTGGCACCAACAACCATGCCACGTTAAAAGTCACTTAAATCACCTTTCTTCCCCATTCAAATGCTCGGTTTGAACTGCAGCAGATCTTCTTGTCCATGTCTTCATGCCTAAATGCATTGAGTTGCTGCCATGTAATTGGCTGATTAGAAATTTGCGTTAACGAGCAGTTGGACAGGTGTACCTGTGGCCGGTATTAATGTATTTTCACAATATTATTGAAATAATTATTTGGAAAGGATTCATAATTTTATACTGATTAGGATGGTTTTATAGGGGAGAGCACCTGCATACAATTTTATCAATTGCAAGCATATATGAATACAATAGAACTAAATTACAAATGAAATAGAGTGCTCTATGATTTTCTTTGGAGTCTAACAGTATTAAGGTACAGAAATCCAATGATCAAATGTTAAATAACTCTATATATATTTTGCTTTGTATAAAAATTCAATGAATCTTTTTCAAAGCCACAAACTTTATCATTTCTTGTGCCGAAATGGTTTAAATTGACTTGAAATCTTACATAGTCACAGGGTGTAAAGGGATTGTTCACGCAAAAATGAAAATTTACTTACTATCTACTCCCCCTCAATTGCTTCCAAGAGTTTCTTTCTTCTGTTGAACACAAAAGAATATATTTTAAAGAAATCTTAAAACTAATAACTACTTACTTCCATAGTAGAAAAAAAACAAATACTATAGAAATCAGTGGTTACAGGGTTCCAACATTTTTCAAAATGACTTATTTTATCTTTTTACAGAAAAAAAAGCTCAAAGACGTTTGATAAAAGTGAAGGCTGAGTAAATTATGACAGAAGTTTAATTTTTTTGGGTGAACTACCCCTTTAAAAACACATCCATATGAAAATCTTTCACTCTAGGGTTCAACGTTGCAATGACTCCAGAAATCACTTGTGTTCTTAGCTGTGGTTCTTGGTTCATTCGATCATTTAATTTCTTTTTGGCTTAGTCCCTTCATTAATTTGGGGTCTCCACAGCAGAATGAACCGCCAACTTATCCAGCATATGTTTTATGCTGCGGATGCCCTTTCAGCCACAATCCATCACTGGGAAACATCCATACGCACTCATTCACACACATACACTAGGGTCAATTTTAGCTTACCCAACTCACCTATACCACATGTCTATGGACTGTGGGGGAAACCAGAGCACCTAGAGGAAACACACGTGAACACAGGGAGAACATGCACACAAAATGCCAACTGACCCAGCCAAGGCTCGACAGTGACCTTCTTGCTGTGAGGCAATCGTTTTACCCACTGTGCCACCGTGACACCCTGGTTCTTGGTTAATAATCCTAAATCCACATTACAGATCCTGCTATTGCAGATTCACACATTACGTTATCAATGCTGAAGCCATGTATTGTCCAGCTCTTCTGTCAATCATATCCAGTCTATTTTCCCTTTCCTCCTTTCTGCACTCCATCATTGTTCTGGCTGTCTTGAGGCCAGGCATTGAAAGCTTCTGGCCCCAGGACGTCACTCATTCTTTAGGGTGAGAAACAGGCGTGAAGCCGGAGGTTAATATCCATGACTAGGAGATGAGAGATCTGCTGTAGCTCAACAGGACAGAGAGGCTCCACAGACTGACAGGAGCAGCATAAAAGCTCCTCACCTTCCTGCAGAGAGGTGAATTCAGGCCAGGAGGGCAGTAGACGAATGCTAATGCACCGTGACAGTCCTCTGTGTCCACTGCTGCCCCATGACGCCCTGTGAGACTGAAGACAAGATGAGGGGATGATTGTGTCAAACTCCATTTGGAAATCCCAAAGACGGTTTATAGAACGAAACAATATTGCCCTGTCAAGATTTGTAACATATTGTAGTCATAATGTAGCACTGTAGATGTTGAATGTGGTGTTGTGGTGTACTTTAATCTGTACAATAAATACAGTTTCAAAGCCGCTTCACAAACACAAAACACAGGAAAATAACAGAATTGATGCAAAATTAAACAAATTTGACAAATAGATTCAGATTTATAGCTCTTTAATGACAATTCCCATCATTCACATCATTTATATTCAATCTACAACATCCATCAATCCACCCATCCAAACCTCCAACTACTAAACCAGTCTATCCATCCGTCTAAACTTCCATCTACAATATTAATGCATCCATCTACCATGCTAACCCATCTATCTATCCTTCTATCTACAGAATCATATATCCTTTTATCCATCTATTATTTCTAACATCCTCATTATACAAACTTTCATCTAGAACATTTTATCATTGCCATAATTCATCCATAGTTTCATCCATCTGTCTACCGTTTTCAGTCATCCAGCCATCATCCATTCTTTCATACAAAATCCATCCATTAATCATTTCATTCATCCATTCATTAATCATTCGTCCATTCATAAAGCCATCCATCCAAACATCCATCTACAATATGAATCCATCCATCTCTACTTCTATCTACAATACTAATTCATCCATCTATCCTTCCATTTATGAATCTATCCATATATATTTTATCCATCTATTATTTCCAATATTCCCATGCATCCAAACTTTCATCTAGAACATTTTAGAATTGTCATAATTCATCCATAATTTCATCCGTCTGTCTACCATTTTCAATCACCCAGCCATCATTTATACTTTCATATACAAAATCCATCCATCCATCCATCCATCCATCCATCCATACAAAATTCCATCTTCAATATCAATCCATCTCTTTCCTTCTACAGAATCTATCCATATATCATTTTTAATCCATCTATTATTTCCAACACCCCATTCATCCATACTTTCATCTAACATTTTATAATTGCCATAATTCATCCATAATTTCCTCCATCTGTCTACCATTTTCAATCATCCAGCCATTATCCATACTTTCTTGTACAAAATCCATCCGTCCATCCATCCATCCATCCCTCCACCCATCCGTCCACCTGTCCATCCATCCATCCACCCAAACTTTAATCTACAATATCCATCTATCTATACTTTCATCTACAATAATAACCCATCAATCTACAATACTAACCCATCCATCTATCCTTTCATCTACATTCTATTCATATATAATTTTTATCTATCTATTATTTCCCACCCCCTTCATCCATACTTTCAACTAAAATTTTAGAATTGCCATAATTCATCTTTAGTTTCATCCATCTGTCTACCATTTTCAATTATCCAGCCATCATCCATACTTTCATTTACAAAATCTATCCATCCGTCCGTCCATTCATTCATCCATCCATCCATCCATCCATCCATCCATCCATCCATCCATCCATCTTTACTTCCATCTACAATATTAATCCATCTATCTTTCCTTCTACAGATTCTATCCATATATAATTTTTTATCCATCTATTATTTCCAACTACCCCCTCATTCATACTTTCATCTAACATTTTATAATTGCCATAATTCATCCATAGTTTCATCCATCTGTCTACCATTTTCAATCATCCAGCCATCATCCATACTTTCGTATACAAAATCCATCCATCCATCCATCCACCCAAACTTTAATCTACAATATCCATCTGTCTATATTTTCATCTACAATAATAACACATCAATCTACAAAACTAACCCATCTATCTATCATTCCATCTACAGAATCTATTCACATGCTTTTTATCCATCTATTATTTCCAACACCCTCATTCATCCATACTTTCATCTAGAACATTTCATAATTGCCATAATTCTTCCATAATTTCATCCATCTTTCTACCATTTCAATCATCCAGCCATCATCCATTCTTTTTATATACAAAATCCATGCCTTAATCATTTCATCCAACCATCAATTTTCCCATCTATTTATTCATCCATCCAATCATCCATCCATTTAAAAATTAGTTTTATTTAGTGCACCTGTTTTCTTTTATTGAAATTTGAAAATCTATTTGATGTATTTAGTACTCTTTTTATTCAAAATTCAGTTTGAATATCCAGCTCATTAAAAATGTAAATCTATCGATTGCTTTATTGCTGCAAATTACTTGTTTTGAATGCCTCTTGAGAATACTTCATTTAACTGGATAAAAAGACTTACATTGATATTATACAAATACTCAGCCCAGTATAAACCAGCGTAATGTCCTTTAACTAACTGGCCTATACATGCTACATAGGCTACTTTTGTTGCAAGGAGGTCAACTGTGAGGTGATTTTCCACCATTAAGTTGTCCGGCAAAGATTTTAGCAGGTTATTTAAGCAATTAACCAGCTAGCAATTAACTAGCTAAGGAGGCACTTATGCATTCTGCTCTCACTTAGTAGTAAGCTGTATCCAGCTCTATCGCCTCCCCCTCCCTCACACCTTGGTTAATTTCTGGTGTGTTCTCCAGGGTCATTACCTGTGTGTAACCTCGGTGTCAGAGAGGGAATATGCTGATGGTGTTTAGAGTCAACCTCACTTAGCCTTGCTCCAGTGCTGCGATATCGATAACGAGAACACAAAAAAGGTTTCGCCCTCGGTTTAATTAAAAGAATTAAAGACCTTGTTTCTACTTTGTAGCTGTGCCTGGCAGATCAATTCTCACCTGAATTGTTTCTGGGTGCTGACTAATTGTTTCACGCGGTAATGGCCGGATCAAAGGGCCTCCGCCTTAATTGGTAGAACAGAGAATGAGACAGATAGCTGCATTAGAGGAAACAAAAGCAATTGTAGTCATCAGAGAGGCCTAGTAGGCTTGTGGCGAGCCAGCAAAATCATTTAAAAATGTGAGTGGACTAAACCTATCTATATATTTTAGGGGTGTAATGATTTACAGAAAGCATTGGTTTGGAGGATACCTTGGTTTTGTGGTCACGTTTTAAATGGGTTTGGTTCGGTACATCAGGAAAAAATGCAACAAATCCCCAGTTCTTGCTTTTTTTGTTTATTTTAAACAAGCGGGCTTGTTTTGTCAGCTACAGAATTAAAGAAGCTCCTATGATAAAGTACAGAATACATATTAGGCATGGGACGATAACCGTGTTCAAGGTAAACCGCGGTTTGGGAAAGTCGAGGTTTATTAAACGTCAAAATATTCTGCTACACTGTTCCTAAGCTATAAGTAAGATTTTTTTATTTACATTTTTTTTTAAGACAGCAGTATCTCCAGCAGAAAAGATCTCCAAAGATGTCATTTTAAATTGTAAAAAAATCTGTGTTTTTGAAACAATTGAAGACAGCTGAAGTCAATAATTCATTTGAATCATTTAGCCTGACATGTTTATTGTTCCAAAATGTTTCCCAAATAAAATATGCTATGTTCAAAGTGGAAAAGGTTTTGTTTTTAACCCAGACATTTTAAAAAGAAATATTTTATAATTAGTAATCTCAATAATGTGATACCGTAAAACTGTGATATTTATATCCAAGGTTATCCATCCATCCATCCATCCATCCATCCATCCATCTTTACTTCCATCTACAATATTAATCCATCTATCTTTCCTTCTACAGATTCTATCCATATATAATTTTTTATCCATCTATTATTTCCAACTACCCCCTCATTCATACTTTCATCTAACATTTTATAATTGCCATAATTCATCCATAGTTTCATCCATCTGTCTACCATTTTCAATCATCCAGCCATCATCCATACTTTCGTATACAAAATCCATCCATCCATCCATCCACCCAAACTTTAATCTACAATATCCATCTGTCTATATTTTCATCTACAATAATAACACATCAATCTACAAAACTAACCCATCCATCTATCATTCCATCTACAGAATCTATTCATATGCTTTTTATCCATCTATTATTTCCAACACCCTCATTCATCCATACTTTCATCTAGAACATTTCATAATTGCCATAATTCTTCCATAATTTCATCCATCTGTCTACCATTTCATTTTAAAAAGAAATATTTTATAATTAGTAATCTCAATAATGTGATACCGTAAAACTGTGATATTTATATCCAAGGTTATCATACTATCAGAATCTTATACTGTCCCATGCCTAATGCATAGAATAATGTAGCATAATAAAATATAATAAGACTACATATTAAACTTTCAAAGGTTGAGCCCAACCCTCTCCTGAAACATCAGAAAAACATCAAATCTGCTTAGGATTCAGTAAGCTTTAAAACTAAAATATAGCTTACAGCGGACAACACCTATTCAGTCTTGTGCACGGGTACAGAGATTGAGCTCACATGTGTATGAGATGAGACAGAATCTTATTTTCCATAGTTTTTCTTTGTAAACGTGGTTGACAGACATGCATGAATATTGTACACTCACATCTGCAGCGCCTCACACACACAGAAGCAATGCATTTTTAGACTGCATGTAAGGATAAAACAGTTTCAACGTGTTACGCAGTGGCGCCCATTACTGTTAGTTTCATAGCAGTGGACCTATCAGAAGAACTCTGTGGTGGGGCAAGCATTACAAGCTTCTAAACTGCAAATTGGCATGACAATGGCAACATGGCAGAACCATTTCTGAGCTCTGCATCTCATGTTTTCAGAGACTATGACACAATATTCGTGAATGCCCTCCCAGTTGTTGCACTGCTGTGTTCTTACAGTGACAGCACATTTGGAATGACTGTATTTGTTGAATTCAGGAGAGCATGAACAATGATGGTTTGGGCATATATGACATAAACGACATATACCATTACACCGCTAATATATATTATATGTAATACTGAAAAAACTGTAGAAACGATATGTACTTTCAAGGTACATTTATATGACAACAATGCATTTCAAGTGTACACAACAAATAGTTCTACTTTTCATTTTTCATTTTTTGTACAAAGGACATTATCACACAAAATGCTTTATTATGAATGACAGGGCAATCGCTGGCAAAAAAAAAAAAAAAAATACATAACTGAGCACATGCACTGCCCTGTAATTTGCCATTTTTATTTTCACCTATAGATGCAACAGGTCATATTCCTCTGTGTGATCTCAGAGTTTTCACTTGTAATGCACATATTTTTGGTGGCCATGTTGGAATAGGCTGATAAATGCTTATTTTTCTTATTATTATTGTAGGCTCAGTATTATTGATTATTTCAAATGGTTAGTCTACTTTAGATGCATTCAGAATTAGGTCAAGGCTTTGGCAGTGTGGCAGTTTTTCTTTTTTTGAGTAAAGAGTATTTTAAAACTGCAATTTCTATGTGATTTTATAAAAATAAAGATCTATTTGTTTCTTTTTTATCAAGCTCAGAAAAAAATATATTATCATATGTATTTTTTAAGTTCTACATCGAATATGTATATTTTTAAAACTTCAGTATTGATTGGTCTGGAATTCCAGTATCGTGTACTATATGTATTAGGGTCGTTCATTTCACGCTACCATTTGAGTGCTACTGAGCATGTTCCTAAACAGCACTGATTTGCCATTGTTTTCACGTGCTCAACAGAAATGACTGTGATTGGCCGTACAGGTCATCAGTTCACCAAACTCATCGCTGTTTACTGAGTGTAACCAAAGATACAGGGACAATGGAGTGTTTCTTAGGTGCTTTCACACCTGTAAATCGATTCAGTTGTTCCGAAACAGGGACTCAAATTGTTTCATGGTTGCTCTTTGTTCTTGGTGCGGTTCGCTTTCACACGGCAAAGTTTTTAACCGGAGCAAAAGAGCTAAAACAAGTCACGTAAACTCTTCTCACAGTCCCGCTCAGCTGTCAGGGGAGGTGGTGGTTTGGGGGGTGTTTAGCAGGGTGCACGCGACGGGTCTGAAGAGCGAAGAGGGATGTGAGGGGGGGGGGGGGGGGGTGAGAAGGGTGCGCAATGTATTTGAGGACCGGGAGAGAGACGCGCGATTTCCGGGAGATTATCACTCGTTTCATCCATAGTATTACGCTATGGATTTGCGAGAGACTACGGAAACTTCCGGGAGACTTTGGATGTCTGTTGAATGACCTCCCGCCCTACTCATAATTCTCTCTTCATTTAGCCATATGCCTATTACATATCCATAATCCACTGTGATATACCAGGCTCAGATCGTATCGTTTTCTCCCTACAATCAATCCGCACCAGAGTTTGTTTCAATCGAGCCGAGACCACCTCATTCAAACGATCTCTGAGCGCGATTGGTGGATTCACATATACTAAACGAACCGCGCTAACTGGGCAAACGAGACAGGTTCCGAAACAAAAGTCTAGGTGTGAAAGCTCCCGAAGTCACGTCGATTAGCTGGTTTGTCTATAAGCGGACATACGAGCGATCTATTGATGAATCGTGGCGGTGAATTTATGAGTTTCACGGCCAATCACAGTCATTTCTGTTGTATTTATAAATATTAATTATCACTATTTGCTTTCCAGGGAATCTCAGGTAGTTATAAAATCGTTTTTTGCAGTTCATCCAGAGATGAAAATCATAAGGTTTCAAAAGTTTACTTTTTATTGACCCTTATGCAAACATGTAAAAAAAGATTTATCAAAATGTTTTCGTTTGAAAACAGTGTGCCCTCTGAAGCACAGTGTGAAGTAGAGTTGGAAAGTGGCACATTCAGAAATGATAAACGTTAGCTTGGCATAATGAAGTAAATGTCCTTGATGGAAACAAGCGATTGCTGTGTATCTTGACTGGTGATGTTACCTGGGACTGGAAGGACTGTAGAAAATCTCTCTCCCCTTTATATGTCTGAAGCTCTATTGATCTCTCCTGCAATCAAGATGGAGAAACACTTGGCGCATTCATTACAGAATCCACCAGCCTCTGCAAAAGCAGGATGAGTGTGTTTAATGAAAGGAAACAAAGGGGGAAAAGGGTGCAGAGCACACTTGCCAATCACCATACTCTGTGCTAAATAAGCAGAGAAAAGGAAGAGACAGAGTTTGAGGAGAATTAGCTCTTCAGACCCAGTCCGTGGGGCGAAGTGGCTGATGCAAGCCCAGTGGCTTGTCCTGAAATCCTCCTCAGGCCCAAGCCGACCCGGACCCTGGGCTGAAGTGAAATCTTCCCCTTTAGTCTGCTGCTTCCCCCTCCGCCTCACTCACCGGGTCTCCACTGCTGGTGAATCACTCGCTCTTCCTGCTGGTTTTTGCTATTATTCAAAGCTTGTTGTGCTGCCAGTGCTCCCGAAGGCAAACGCACATCAATCCTGACTAATCCCGCTCTCTGTAGAATGAAGATAAATAACACGCTGCTCTCTCTCCCCCCCTTTAATACATGTTAAATGAAGTGTGCCGTCTGCGAGTTTTTTTTTTTTTTCTGGCAAAAGTTAAAGGCCTAATACATTTATTCTTAAAATGATAGGCAAATATCTTGCTGGAGGACTATGCAGAGCAGGTGTGCAATATTGAGCAGTTCAATTCTGCTATTAGCTTTCAAAGAAAAAATAAATGTGAGCAGACAATATAACCATGAAAGAGATCCAGGCGAAGGTTGAATCCTTAGATGCTTTTAATGAGGATTTTGCACAGCAAGTTTTGTTTATTTATGTATTATTTCATTTATTTAAGCAAATATTTGACTTTCTGATGGAATATGTAGCAGTGTGTCATAATCACCAGCGATCTAGCAGTTGCAGATTGCTGGGGAACTACACACGCCACCACATGAACTACAACTACCAGGATGTTTTACATAAATCAACTCCTGCTACAGCTGACAGTAATCCGGACACTCACTCACACTCAGTCACAGCTAATACTCATGTTCAATGATTACCTAAACTATAAACACAGCACACACACACACACACACATACACATACACACACACACACACACACACACACACACACACACACACATACACACACTGTACTGAGTCTTGTTATTGTAGAACCAAAAGGTGTTTTCTTGATGGTATTTGTAGTACAGTTCAGTGACAGATGTGTAGTTCTCCAGCTATCTGCAAGGATTAAATCATAATGATTCATTCATTCATTTTCTTTTCAGCTTAGAATGAACTGCCAACTTATCCAGCATGTTTTACGCAAGGGATGCCCTACCAGCTCTAACCTATCTCTGGGAAATATCCGTACACACTCATTCACACTCATACGCTATGAACATTTTAGCCCACCCAATTCACGCGAACATGGTGAGAACATGCAAACTCCACACAGAAGCGCCAACTGACCCAGCAGAGACTGGAACCAGCGACCCTCTTGCTGTGAGGGGTCAGCACTACTTACTGTGCCACAGCGTCGCCCATCGTGGGGATTGACAGTGTTATTTATTTATTTTTATTTTTATTTTTTTTTTGGTTACACTTTAATTTTAAAGCTTTAACAAGTTTTACTTTTTGTAATTTTTATTAACAAAAATATGTTTTTTTGCCAGTTAGCAGAAATAAAATAAGAATATTTTTCCCAGTTTGTATTTGTATAATTTTAAGTTAAAAAAAAAAAAAAAAAAAAAAATATATATATATATATATATATATATATATATATATATATATATATATATATATATATATATATATATATATATATATATATATATATTAAATTACTTTCATCTATTAATCTATCTAAAAAAATATTGTTTCATTTATTATTATTATTATTATTATTATTATTTTATTTTACTTTATTTTATTTTATTCTATTTTATTATTTTATGTTATTCTATTTTGTTATTTTATTTTATTTTAATTGCTTTTATTTTATTATTTTATTCTATTTTATTGTAATAGAATCTATCTATATTATTTTTTTATCTTTTTCATTTTATTATTTTTTATTATTTTATTTTACTTTATTCTACTTTATTCTATTTTATTATTCTATTTTTTTATTTTGTTGAATTCTATTATTTTATTTTATTATTTTATTTTGTTTAAATTACTTTTATTTTATTATTTTATTGTATTCTATTTTATTATAATAGAATCTATGTATATTATTTTTTTATCATTTTTATTTTATTATTTTTTATGATTTTATTTTATTTTATGATTTTATTTTATTTTATTCAACTTTATTATTTATTTATTTTATTTTATTATTCCATTTTATTATTTTATTTTATTCTATTTTATTATTTTATTATTATCATTATTATTTTGTTTACATATTATCTTTTGGATGACCATTGATTATTCCTGAATAATTATGATTCACTTGATTACATACACTGTGTAATCATTTTATTGGATAGCCGCCTTCATTTTGGGGGACTTTATCTGGTGAAGTTTGCAGGGATAATTTATAGGTCGTGAATGGAGGTTCATTTAATCGTCACATTGCTTTTTGTTAAGGCTCTAAGTGTCCTTGATGGAGGTGTTCAATATTAATAGGACAAATTATAAAACTTAAGAGAGCTTTTAATGGTCTCAATGCGGGGACCTGGAGACCTCTAACAGAGCATTAGTCTCTGTTTCCGTCTCCCACTCTCTTTCTCTCTTAGCCTTGATCTTTTTTTTTTCTTTTTCTCATTGTCACTAAAATGGTTTTGCCATCAGCTTCTCTTGAATAGGTTACAGTGGAAATAATACAAGACCAATTAATTAATCAATCAAGTACATTTAGGCATCAGTATTTGAGAAAATAGACCCTATTATAGACATTTGATTGAGCTGACACCATATTTGATTTGACGTAAAAGACAACAAGGTCTAAGAGATTTATATATCTATAATTTTGCAGTTATTCAGTGTCCTTAAACCAGATATTGAGCTCATCAGAACAATAATACATGCAGTTTTTGTTGAATGAAGGGACTGTATTTTTGTCCCTCAAAGAAATAAAAAGGGAAAATGAGATTCAAATGGTTGTTAGCCCCTGTTTAAACCTGGCATTAGGATGTGTTTTCAGTGATCCGATGACAAGATAAAGGTGCAAATGGGGTTTAAAATGTTTTGAGTGTGACCACTTTCAGGTTTACTCGAAAACACATTTCGACATCAGTTTCGACATCAAGTTATGATTGAATTGTCTCTTGTTACAGTTAGGAAATAGTTTAAATGGTCTATAGACACAGTAGAGCATGGTATACCATTTCTCCACATTATTCACTAAGTTCTACACAACTGCAGGACTTGACTGTCACCACTGATGTCCATTCACACCGGGATTGAGATATTTACTCTTGATGCCAGTAGGATTGTTTCTTATTTATGCCGCCCATTAGTAGTGTTGTCGTTACTGCAGCAAGTGGCCGGTTCCAGGAGGAAGCTTCATTAGCATAATAGTTGTCTCTCTGCTTCTCATTATTGACACAAACCCACTGCTTCTCTTTCTTCATCCACTTCCTCACATTGATGCCCTGCTCAAATGCATAACTAAACGTTCTAACCTTGCTTCCGGACAAATTCATGAATATTTTTTAAATGGATGTTTTGTCAACTCTAGGCACTTTTTTGTCCCAGGGGTTGATTTTTATTTGAATTAAATACTTTTTTCCTCTTCTTCTTCTTTCTTTATATACGAAGGTCATGTTGCAACTGTCTTAACTGTCTACTTTTCTGATGCACTTTATGCTTAGTTTTTTAAAAATTAGCAATTTAAGCTGTCAGCTTGTTTCTTTTGCTACACTCAAAAATACTTAATTAGTTATTTGACACCTGTTTTATTCATTCTATTTTCTTTCAAATGCAAATTGAAGTATTTAAGACAATTTTTCACTGCACTATAAAAATCAATTCCTTTACTTTAAAAGGGAGTAAAAGTGTTATAACTTAGAACTGTTAAGTTGACTTCACTGAGTTTTTACAATTATGCACATAGTTTATTTACTTAATTTTAAAGCAACATGTTTACTTACTTTTTTAAGTAGGGCCAACTATATGTTTTAAGTAAGTACAGTCAACAAATCGGTTTTTACAGTGTGGGAGGCGCAAATGACGCCAAATACACAATACATTTGCTTCTCTGCAAACTTGAGCTGAAAATTCACGTGAACCCACCATTATTTTATTTTATATTATTTTATTTTATTTTACTTTGGCTTAGTACTTCATTTATCAGGGGTTGCCATGATCAATTGTACCACCTTTATTTTAATTTTAATTTAATTTTATTTTATTTTCCTTCGGCTTAGTACCTTATTTATCAGGGGTTGCCATGATCAATTGTACCACCTTTATTTTAATTTTAATTTAATTTAATTTAATTTTCCTTCGGCTTAGTACCTTATTTATCAGTTGTCGCCACAGCCAATTGAACCACCTTTATTTTATATATTTTTTCTTTTCTTTTCTTTTCTTTTCTTTTCTTTTCTTTTCTTTTATTTTATTTTATTTTATTTCAGCTTAGTATCTTATTTATCAGGGGTCACCACAGCCAATTGAACCACCTTTATTTTATTTTTTATTTTATTTTATTTTACTTTATTTTATTTTATTTTATTTTATTTTATTTCGGCTTAGTACCGTATTTATCAGGGGTCGCCACAGCCAATTGAACTGCCTTTATTTTATTTTATTATTATTATTTTATTTTATATTTTTTTCCTATCAGTCTAAATGTGTCACTATATTTAAAGGGATCCATAGCACATCACTTTTAAAGACTTTTAGATATTTATTAACCTTTAGATTAGATATTCATATTCTTGAATAATATGTCCACTCTTGCTCATTATTGATGAACATAAGTTAGAGTATATTAATCAGAAGTGCTTTTTTAACATATTTATATATTTTTATTATAACATTATTATATATATGTTTAATTAATTCATATTAGATTGACAAAAGTGCACATAAAGTAGCTGAAAAAGCGCCCCAAATACACTTTCCACCAAATCCTGAACACTACACTGTTGGACAGCTCTTGTGTGTGGGGGGTGATATTGGTAAATTGCTGAATATATAGTCAACTCGAACGGTGGCCTCCAGTCTGCATGATGATTTTTGTGTGTGTGTGCACGTATGTGTGAAAGAGTGTGTGTGAATGCTGAGTCAATGGCGTGAGCTGGATGATGTGTTTCTCATGACGTGGCAGCAGGTTCTAGTTAGATTACATGCTGTAATTGGCTCAACACCTATGTTTATGTAAGCGGCACACAGCAAGGTGTTGGAGCGCTGCATAGAGTCATAGGGTTTAATTACAGCGTGCATTAGTTAGACTGAGCATCAGTGTAGTGTAGTCATTTGCTTAGAAATAAGCAGATCAAATGTGAAAAATCATTTTAGTGATCACTATTTTAGTATAATTAGGTAATTATTGATATTATGAAGAGTTTGATTATGCTTTATGTACATATTTTCCATTTTAAAGTTTGAGAAATTAAGTTTGTATAGCTTTTATTCATTTTTATTGAAGCTAAATTCAATTAATTTTAAATTTGAAAAAAACTTACCATAAAACTTGCTAAATTAAAATAGCAAAATGTTTCTAATTTTTCATTATTTTATTTTTTGAGTAAAAAATGTTATATGTTTATGAGTTTATTTATTTATTTATTTACCTATTTATGTATTATTATTAAGTAACAATTTTATTCTTTTTTAGTATAAAATTTATGTTTTATTGTTTAATGTTTAGTTTAGTTTAGTTTCGTTTCATTTAGTTTAGTTTTGTTTCGTTTAGTTTAGTTTCGTTTAGTCTTTACTTTGTGCTTTTATTTACTCTTTCAGATTGCATTATGGGACATTGATGCCTGACAGTTTAATTATGAAAATTCCACTTTATTGACTTTTTAAACTTTTTTGTAGTTTGCAATTATATATTGTCATTGTTGGTCATAAAAGTTATAGTAAAACAAGATAAAATAATACAAAAAATTAGCTGCTAGTACTTTTTCTGATATTTTATGGATTATTTATTGCGGTTAACTTATATTATGTTTCATTACGATACAAAATTATAAGTTAAAAAAAAAAAGTTTATGATCTTCCTGAAAAAAAAACATATGATGGTATTTGTTATTTTTTTTATTATTATTGTTATTAAATAATATGATCAATTAAGTCAAGTCATGACGGCGTACGTTTTAAAGTTAATTACGCCTAAGTTAACCATTTTCAATTATATTTTATGAGTATATTTTATGGGTTTTATAAGGTTTTGCTTGATGTGTGAAGTCAGTTCAAAAAGTCTAGTTCAGATGACTTATAAGGGTAAATTGATTCAATTTAAAAACTGAAAGCAAGCTATTTTATCGCAATATGCCAACAACCTTTGTTGCATCATCAAAGACAGACAGTATTTCAGGCATTTATACACTTTGATTCAAAGAAAATGGCGTGTTCATATTGCCCTTTTCATCTTGTTAGTGAGTGTGAATGTACAGCTTTAAAAATGAGAGACCCAACGAAAACGTCAAAGCAACAAGCAAGGCCAACACTTCAGTACTTCTGAGACCTACACTAATGCATCTTCTTTTTCTTCACTTTCTCCAAGTCCACACCAAAAATGTGTATCATGACAAAATAAATTGTCAAAAGTTATGCTTTAAATCATTCATCTTAAAAAAAAGTTACACACAATTTCTTCAAGCTGTCACAACACAAACTGATTAAGTTAACTAAATTGTTTTTACAAATTTAAGTGGTACAAAACATTTTTTCGAAACAATTGAGTTGTCCCAAAAAAACTTAAGAATTGTGTTATTTCAACTCATTTTATAGAAGCAGTTTGAACAACCAGCTAAAGTCATTTTTTGGGTGTGCAACCGTTCTCTGGAGAGATGCTTTTCCACATCATCTCTCATTTCAGATGCACGCCTCGACCGTGGACAACTTTCTCAAGTCTTTGTTTTAAGCAAAAACTTCACATGGTGAGGTTTCCCTGCATCTCAGGAGGCTCGACAGTTTCAGAGCGTGAGAGGAGAAAAGAGCAGAGGAGTGAGGTAAACAACTTTATCACTGGAAATCCGATTGGAGAGCTGGTGTGAGCGTTCGCTTCTTATCTAGCAGCCTCCCAGCAGTGAGATCCTTTAAACAAGCGGAGGGAGACGCGGGCTTTCGATTAGAGCCTCACCACAACTTGAATTTCATAAAGCTCTGCAGTTTTTTTTGTCAGATATTTCCGAGCCAAAGTGAGAAGAATATAAAATAAAAAAGTGAAGCCTGGAAAATGGGAAACGAGAGAGAAAGGAAAGCACAAGGAACAGGAACAGATTCTTTCTTTAAAGTGGTCATGGCATGTGAAAAATCTCCTTTTTCCCACTTTCCATGATTTTCAGCATGAATTATGAGTGAATGTAAAATCAGTGAAGGGTTTGTAAAATGTAAATATTTTTTCTTCTTACTGTTTATCCATTGGACATTAAAAGCCAGTTTATAACAATTAATTACACTGTAAATGCGAATAGTATTCCTTACTATCAAAATTCTAGTGTGTTTACTTAATTTTAAGCTAATTGTTGAGTTTACTAGAAATGCATTAGTGTTGCTGACATAGTAAGGTATAAAGTTCCCATAACTAATGTAATTTGAGTAAAATTGCTTATAAGGGCTAAGCCATGCTGTTACGCATGCGTACTGGGTGGTGATTTCCCATCCCCCATCCCGAGTCACAACCAACCGCCACCCAGCACCGCCATTGAAGGACAGGATTTCATATTGAGAAGATGTACTGCTGTAAATCAAGGTAAACTTTTCGTTTTAATTACTACTTTGATTTTATTTGTATAGTATCAGTAATCTGTTTATTTCCTGCACTTTGTGAAATTGTTTGCTGTTTTGTGAACTAATTAATAGCCCATGATGTTGTGACTAAACGTTTTGACCACTGCACGTTATTTGCAATACTGTCTACTTTACTAGATAAGCTATTTTTAGCTGCTTAGTCCTTTTTAATAACTATTAATAATTTGTAAAGTTAGTAGTAATTTGTAAAGTGGGCGTTATGCTCTAAAAGAGCGGGCCGCGCCATTTTAAATGATGCACTGAGAGAGCAAGAGCGCGCGCAATGATCCGTTCAAATAGATGTAAAGTTAACACATAGCTGTAGGTCTACATTTTTAAAAAAGAAAACGAAACCTATTTATCCGCATTACAAATACAGTAACGTTAGTTATCGCTGAACTTTAGTGGCGCTTGTTGTGACGAAAATATGCGTGTTTTTTTTTTAAGATTTACTTTTATGAGATCACCTGCAGGAAGCAGGTGAGGAGATCAGCTGTGATTCGGTCCGGCGTCAGCGAGCGGCTCATGACCAGACCAGTCGTTTTTTTCTCCATGATCGCCGGGGCAGCAGCAGTTTTAACCCGCCGAGGCTTTTAGAACATTATAAAGCAGTTTCAGCTCAAAATGGACCCGTGAGTGTCGTAGGTAATTTAGGATTTCGATGCGATTACGATTCGTGTCACTGTATGAGGCAGATACATATTTACACATGATGCTAAAGTGTGCTTATGCTAACAATCCCTATGAAACTTAAAGTTAAACTTATGAAAATGCGAGAGATATTTAATTAACTCATTTATTTGTTTTATATGCTATTTGTCTTTTCTTTATGCCGTTTTGAAGGTTTATTCCAGTGTTGCCGTTACGTTATTGAGTGTTTTGTATTGCTGTAATGACAAATAGATCTGACCAGACGCGACTGAATATGTGTGATGGATAACGTTAATGATGAAGTGGTATAACTCGTACAACCAAGCACAGAAACATCCCTTTGTTTGCTCAATATAACACAAAGGCATCAACAAGCCTTTGTTATAAGCAAACTTTCTGTAAAGAAACAGGCTTTGCCAAACCTGTTAGTTTGCATTTTTAAAGAAGGTTTCACTAATTTTTAACAATTTAGGGCAAATAAATTTGAACAATTACAAGGTTGTTTAAAATGTAGCACACCATTAGAGTATTGTGAGTGGCATATTTGGTTTGTAATATCATTATACCCTTTATTTATTTTTTATTTCAGACTACCAGTTTGTGAGCTGATATGCAGTGGAAATGTAAGTTTTGCACTTACACATCAAAGAAAACTTTTTGAACAATACCGCACAAGCCATAGAACATATTCATGAATTGTTCTATTAACGTTACCTTGTCTCCATACTGAGTGTCAGGGTAATTTTAAATCGTTTAATGCATTAAAAGTACATTTAACAAAATTCTCAGCAAAGAACTGCATGATCAAGAATATTTTGTCCATTTGAATAATCATCTGAGGACTAGTTAGAAATAGGGTTGTTGTGTTGTGATACCATTAATTTATGTTACAATACTATACCAGCTGAAGTATGGTGATACCAAGTAGTATTGCAATACTGTAATTCATAACTTAAATCCATGAAATAAAGAAAAATGTCAGAAATAATATATTGTATATGTTATTATAGGCCTACTTGAATTTAAATAATTCCCTTATTGTTGAAAAAAGTATTTGCACATCTCTTCACCTAAAATGTATTCATTCCAGCAAAAAAAAATACATTAAAATAAAGATACATAAAGAAAAGAGCATTTTTCCAACAAACCTAGGCTATATGAAGTGGTCAAAAATTGTTTCCTGTTGCTATTTTGGGTTTTTCATCTATCATACTTTTTTCACACTTATTATCGGATAAGAATCCAAAGTAATTCAAAATTTCACTTTATGAGTCATTCTTTTTAATAGATTGTCACGGTTGTTGTAGCTATTATATCATATTGACAGGAACAGAAATAAACGAATTCCGATTCAAAATGAACCATCACAAAATATGCAATAGGCTACTATAAAAGGCGCAAATTCTACAGTTTTACAACCTTAGAAGGCTCCATAGACTATTAAAATACAATGATCTATTGTTGCTGAATTGTGTAAGTATTTTAGTGACTTTTACACATGCAGCATTATGTATTGTAGGCAGACTGTTAATGACAATACTACCGTTTACAAACTACAGTGGCACCGCCAGTATCTTGGAGCCATAGTATCACGATACTACCATAGTACCGGTAAACCGTGCAACCCTAGTCAGAAAGTTCAGTGTCCTTTTAAAGACATCAATTGAGACAAATATTTATTCCACTTTTAATGCGCATAAAAAGTAAGGCACACCAGCAACAATGCCATGATTATATTTAATCGGGGGTTGTGTTTATTACTGTTTGGTGACAAGTATAGCTCATGCTTTTGATGACAGGCGCCGGGAGTATTTGGCAGCTTTTATTATTCAAGAACATTTAACTATGTCATGTTAAAGTGTAACATCTGTTGCTAAATGGCATTGCATTGTATCATTGCATGTGTTTCTGATTTCTGTTTTTTGTTTTAGAATTTCGCTTAGCCATGTCAATAACACTTTACGTTTTTGTGCACAACAGTGACATCCAGAAGGAAGTCATAGAGGAAACACCAGCTGATGCAAGTGCTGCAGAAGGTTTGTTTTCTTTTCAAAACTTTGTGTGATTTTGTGAATTTGTGTTTTTGAATGTTATTAATGACTAATAATGTTTTGATTGGATCTTTGCAGAATTCAATCGAATATCAGGAAGAAATGTGAGATCCAAGTTCTACGCTGCATTGGACACACACTGCTCGTTTGATTGAAATAAAAAAAAAAAAAAACAGGAGAAAATTGCAGAAGAAAACTAGAAGAAATTTTCAGCATGTTAATTCAAAGGTATTTTTGTGACATCATCTTTGAATCATAATTTGCATTTGATTGCAATAAATTGCATTTGATGTTTTCATTGGGCTATAATTCATGTCTACCTGTCTTTACTTTTTCAAGGTCATCTGGCAGCAGTTCTCCGGGGTCTTTCAGTCCTTTAGAGGGATGAGTCTAAAGAAATTTTCAGGATGTGTTTTGTAAGTAGTATTATTGTTTCTGCTTTCTTAGACTGGAAATGAAGCAGTCATTCCAGTTTACTTCACTTATTAATAAAAATTTTCAATTTTATAAAAATAAAACAAATGCATTTAATGTAAGTATTTGAAAGTAAGAGGAATGTTATATTATGGCCTTTGGAGCAAGAGCATTGCTATGTTGCAAATACAGCAGCTTGTGCCATCACAGGGTCAGTTAGCTTCATAGGCCAGTGAAGTAATGAATGCATTTCTTTAATTTTTAAACACACTTGTTTTGAAAAGGAGGAAGATTAGCTTGAAAAAAAATCTTAATAAGTGTAATACCTATGTAATATGTTGAGAGAAATATAATTTCAGTTGAAAGAACCTGCTGGATTAAGATGTAAAAAGATAGTGTTAAAAGCCACAAAGTCAAAAGATGCTCCGTATTATATCCAACCCTGTGAAGTCACCTGCTGTGGGATTGTAGATGGCTGCACCCTTGTTCTAAAAGCCATACTAAAACATCAATTGTCTTATTAAAAAATAGTTATTAATACATTTTTAAAAAGTGTGCTAAATAATGCAAACTTGACTCACTGCTTTAATCTAGCAAAACCAAATGCATTCATGAATCGGTTCCCAATTTATTAAGTTTTCCCTACAAAATATTTATATTGATTATGTAGCACCAATTGGTCTCTCACACATTTGCATTTAATTTCTTGAAAATGTTTTAAAAGTACTTTTACTGCAGTTTGTTTTATTACATTAGTGTTTCTTTAATTAAAAAAATGTATTGTTCCTTTAGAATAGTATCATGTTCAAGATACTGGAATTTGGTACCAATCTCTGCTGCAATTTTAAGCAGAAAATTTCCTGCTAACATTTTAAGCACTTTTGAGCACATTTTTAAACAGCACTGTTTTCCCATTCTGTTCACATGCTTAACAGAAATGACACTCAACAATGCTCAAATGTTAGCAGGAAATGGATGTTTTTAAAATTACTATATGGATTGGTAATAAATTCCACTATCATGACAAGCCTAGTAGAAGCAGTACAGGCAAATCCATCGTGTTGGTCTACATTGAAGAAGGAGCACCATAGCAAGGCCTTCTTATAAGAAGCATTTGAATGTAAAATGTACTATAAACACAAATAGTCATGCTAATAAGCAACTAGTTAATAGGGTAATGGTTCCTACTAAAGTGTTACTAAATTAAGCACAAGGAATTGTATTTTTTTCACCTCTGCTTTTGGTCTCCTGGCCACTACAGGCTTTATTAGTGCCATTTAGAATATCAAACTTTACTTATTTTTCTTTCTCTATTCATAGGATGTAATTGTAGAGTCGGACTTCAGTGCAGAAGATGTTGGCCTGCTGACTGTCGTGTGTGAAGATGTCTAAAGAACCGCATTATGGATGCAATGTGGGCCTTTATACTGGAAGGAAAAGTGGTTATGGACTTTGCCACATGCAGTATGTCTCTTTTTTTGCTTTGATTTACACACTGAATTCGGACTACCCAAAGACTTTGAGCAATGCATTTGAATTTGTTCAACGTGTGTTGCTTTTGCTGGGAGGGAAGCGTAATGTGTTTTATTCGGCGAGTGCCTATATACTGCTGTGCTTTATGTTTAAAGGTTCAGGTATAATGGCATGTTTAATTACAAAGTGTTGCTTTTTAACATGTTGCTGTTTGCAATTTAGTTACATTTAGGACTGCAGCATTTTGGTGTTTAAAACACTTTTTTTTTTTTTACCAAAAAAGTGTATTGTGATTTATAGGGTTGTCAAAAGTATTGAGTTTGGTACCAATCGGTACTGAAATAAATAAAAAAAAGTCCATCCATTTCCCACTAACATTGCAAGAACTGATTGGCCATTGTGTTCACATGCTCAGTAGATATGACTGATTGGCTTTGAAGGTCATTATTTTTACCACACTTCACCACTGTTCACCAGGTGCAAAGATACAAAGACACTGGATAACTTCAAAGCACTGTCGATCAGTCGATTCATCACCAGATAATTTATATGTTAGCTTCTAAACAAATCAGCTATCGACATGGCTTTGAAACACTTCAGTGTCTGTGTAACTTTGTTTGGACTCAGTGAAAAATGGTAAACCTATGACAGTCACAGCCAATCACAGTCATTTTTGTTGAGCATGTGAACACAGTGGCCAATCAATGGTGTTTAAGAACGAGCTCAGTAGCACTCAAATGCTGGTGGAAAATTGATATTTTTAATATTTCAGTATTGATTGATACCAAACTCAATACTTTTGACCACACTAATGTGATATTTTCTGTAGGAAAATCTAAACTATAGATTTTCAAACCTTTTCGAAAACTTGTGTTTTAGGGTTGAACATGTTTATTATATTTTTTGTCTGTATTGCTGTTTACAGTATATTACAGCACTTTACAACAGGTTTTTACAAAACTGTATTGTGTACAAGTGTATTGTGATACTAAAATATCACAAGTGTATTGTGAAATTCTGCTAATTTTGTCAAATAAAATGTTTACATTTAAGACCTGTATAATGTCATTACTTGTAGGTTGAACTACATATTTTATGTTCAGTTTAATTGAAGAAAATGTGGAAACCGATTGCTCGTAGTTTCTTTAGTTGACATTACTTAAAATGGTGGATTAAAACAATGTTGAGACTACTAGCATTCAAGATGTTAACTGAACATGGTAGAACAGTATTAGTTAAATAGAGTTATTAAAGTAATCTTACTATAAAACCCTAAGTAAGATTACTAAATAATGACAAGTATGTTAACTAGAATTTTCTATTAAACTTACTTAATTTTTAACAGTTAGTTTACTTTATAAGTTTTAGTTTTCTTACTTCAAGGCAATAATTAAACTTAACTTAAGATTTCCTTGTAAGTTTATATTGCAAAAATAAGGCAATCGGTTTCCAAACTTTTTTTAAGTAAACTGAACATGTTAGAATTTACAGTGTAGTATTTTCAGCAAGCCTCAAATAACCCCAAAAACAACATTTTCAACATTAATATTAAAGACTTTATTATCTTTTAAAATCCTTAAATATTAATGTACTCAAAGTCTTTTTCAAGGAAAGTCCTTTCACTCTGTGGTCATATTTGCAATGCCTCTGGACAGTTCATCCAAGACCAAGTCCCTCATTCACTGAATGAGAGATTCCTGAAAGCTTTAAAACTACTTGATAACCTCACAATTTACAAATATAAATCAGCAACAATCTCTGAAGTGACCAATCACTATTACGGCTGTTGGTAGTATTAGTGGTCGTGGTGACAAACTTTGGAAAAACTAGACACAATCTGGAGTAAAGACTAAAGAAAAAAAGACAAAATCTGGAACAAAGACTGGAGGACATATATTAAATGTATTTTCTCCAGTCTAATGGGGGAGATCACATCGAACATGCTTTTGAAAATGCGAGACGCACTGAACTGCTGACTTTAGTGAAAACTCTCGTTACTTAATGATATTAGATGGTAAGCTAAATTCACTGTTTATTAGAAAAGCCAATTCTAATGCATGTTTTGCCTGAGTTTTTGTGGCATTTACATGATTTTGTCCATCTGGTGTCCTTGTGGTATTTCAAACACTTTGAAACAATGAACCAATTTGCAAAGCAATTGGTTCAATTGTTCCAAAGCTTTGAATACCTACTTTTTTCAATTATTACATCAAATGATACGGATTCATTTATACAGACAAAAAAAAAAAGGCCATCTGTAATTGACAATTGACTGATGAAATTAACGATTGGCTGTTCTCACTGGAAGCTGGGACTTCCTTCGATAGGGCAGCTATACTGAGTGTTGCAGATTTACCCATTCATATCTTTGCTGTACTCTAGAGATCACAGAGAGGAAATAAAATAATCTGAAGGAACAAAAAATAATGAACTCAAAAGAGCTTTGGCCGCAGATATGTTTGTGATACTAAAGTGGTTAGCACTGTTGTCTCACAGAAAGAGTCCCAATAAAAGTATTATTATTATGAGACCCATTCATTTCAATGGCTTGTGCCATGCAAATGTGGTTTGTTGCTGCATTTATCAAAGAGCAGAGTGTATTTATTTATTTATTTATTCATTCATTTATGTATTTTTGTTTGTTTATTTATTTAATTTTACTTATTTACTTAATTATTTATTTACTTTTTAAAGTTTTAAACAGGAAAAGATTAAAAGGTAATCAGGCCTGGCTCAGCAAAAATGCTGTTTTTCAGCAGGTTCCTGCTCTGCAGAACACAGAAACATACAGACACCCTTCACATCTCATCCATCAACACATGACAACAATACAAACAATAACCAAACTCTGTGGGTCAATGGGTGAACCTATGGGTCTTTTGGTGTTCTATAACAATTATTATTATGACACGGCGGCTCAGTGGTTAGCACTGTGCCCTCACAGCAAGAATCTTGCTGGGTAGAGTCTCAGCTGGGCCAGGTGGTGTTTCTGTGTGGAGTTTGCTTGTTCTCCCAGTGTTTGCCTGGGTTTCCTCCGGGTGCTCCAGTTTCCCCTACAGTCCAAAAACATGCAGTAAAAGTGAATTGCCCATAGTGTATGAGTGTTTGTGTGAATGTGAGAGTGTATGGGTATTTCCCAGTACTGGGTTACCGCTGGAAGGGCATCTGCTGCGTAAAACATATGCCAGAATAGTTGTTGGTTCATTCCACTGTGGCAACCTCTGATAAATAAGAAACTAAACTGACAGATAAAATGAATGAAAGTCATGTTAAAATACTAAACCTCACTATGTTTTCACTATGTATATATGGATTTTATGTAGTGCAACATTATTATTTAAGGTGATTTGAAGTTGTTTTCAATTGAATTCCCCAAAACTAAAAGTGCAATCTATAATTTGAAACGCAGCAGGAAAAAGCAGAATGAGAAGACTTGGTTTCATTAAAACATCCTGCAAAATTAACATTATAAGTGAACCCCAAGGAGCACATTAAAATGACCCCTTTAATCATACTTCATAGCGAGAATGCAAAACCACGGGCTCTAAAATTTTGACGTTAAGTTAAGAGAACAAAACAAGCTGGAGAGAAAGAAACCAACTCAGACATTTGAGGTGGAGTTCTCGTTTTCCCATGAGTCTGTTCTCCTGGAAGCCATTGTTGCTGCTTGGTAAGATTAGGCCCGATTTACAGATTCCCTCACAGTCATTGTTTGGCGTTACTGCAAAGTTGTTCGCTTTTTTTGAAATCAACAGCCCTCCCCAAATCCACGGCCGGCTTAGCTTTCTTTATTTAGCCAATTTTGGTAGCCATTTATGCAAAACAAAAAGACAAATCTCTCTCTTTGATCACCGAGCCATGTATTTGCTCTTCAGAGATGCAGATTGAGCCGTGCTGTGTGTGTGTTTAGTGAAGAAAGGCTTTAGTACGCTCCTATTTTAGTGTTATTTAAGTACTTTTTAGTATTTCTTGATATTTAGATTTTTTATGAGTTAAAATGTAACTTTTTCTCATATATTGTGTCTATTTTGCTTCATTTTCATGTTTAGTAATTGTTTAGCATTTCTAGGATTTTTATTTATTTATTTGTTTATTTAACTTTTAACTTATTCCATCGTTTGAAAATCAGAACCCCTATTTTAAAAATTAAATTTAATGTAAAATTATATATATATATATATATATATATATATATATATATATATATATATATATATATATATATATATATATATAATATCTTTTTTCTTATTATATTTATTATTTGCTATATTACCCTACTATGTTAGGTGTGCAATCTGACACAATAACAATGACACAAATCATAAAAATAAAGCTTCTTTATTTTGGTCTCTTGAAACACATCTAAAAACAGATCTAAAACAGATCTAAAAAGGTAGGGATTAAGCCAAAAGAAGGTTGTATACCTCTTATTTTTATCCACAATCTTACTTTCTCTTAGATTTTACTCCCCGGAGTATCTGACATCATGTACCTCACTCAGGACATGCTTCCCCTGCTGTAGTATACCTAAAACATGGATTGCCATAAAACTCGTCAATGGCAGGGAAGTGTTTTCTCTCGTTAACTGCAGGTAAAGAGTTTAACGAAATAATTTATAGAATTGACGCAGATCATAATATCAGCCATGCATGCAAAGCAAAAAAAAAATATCCAGAAGCCGTCATCCTTCAAATCAGTCTTCATCATTGTAAGCTGCTTGCTAATCTGTCTGTTCCTCTGCTCTGTTTGTTAGATGTTTGCTCCCACTTTCTATTGCAGTCTAAGCACATCCAACAAACAAAACAAAACGGCCAAGTTGCACTACAAGGTGTCTAATCGCATCTTTGCATTGACTTCACATGTAAATCACTAGCGCCTTATCCGCGTCTGCTTACTCCACAGTCAATTCCAGAGACATCATTTATCGAGAGACATTCAGTTACATCATGTGCACTGCATATGCAACATCTATAAGTCATCTAAAACAATTCTTTGCAAACTGAAACAGTTATTGATTTTATGGTTTGGAATTGGATGTTTTATGAGGTTATTTACATTTTTGTGATTATTTTGCTTTTAATTAAATAACATTTTAGATTTTTCAATCTAAAGCGATCGCGAAAAACTAATCACAAAAATCTAGGGAATCTGGAATATATATATATATATATATATATATATATATATATATATATATATATATATATATATATATATATATATATATATATATATAAAGAGAGAGAGAGAGAGAAAGAGAGAGAGAGAGAGATTTAGGTTTAGTTATTAGTACTTTTAAAGTACTAATATATTATATAAACATTTATATTTCAGATTTATCAGAGTTATGGAAAGTGTTTTTTAATTGGCCTCAGTTAACAATACCAACAATGGCTGAGTACATCTGTTTGTTTGGGAACATGGGCAACCCCTCCATCAGACGGTCAGAAAGGGCAACCCCAAAGCTAATTTGCGGCACAGCTGTAGGTGCCTTTCATCTCTCCAAAACACAGGCGGTTCTGCTTTCTCTTCATCTTTTAGTGTTTGAAAACATTGGCATTCATTTGCCCATGTGTGCGTCTGCTTTTTGTAAACCAGCCCAGCGGGTCTGCCAGGGTCCCATCTAGCTCTGTGTGCCACTTCTTCACAGAATCACTTGAGTGGAAAATCTAGACGTGGAGGGGTGTATTTCACCTGAATGGGACATGGGAATGTTGGCGGTGGAGCTCAGAGATGGCCCTGCGGGGACTCTGGGGGCCGGATGAATAGCTGGAAGTTTTTCAGGATTTGCCTCTATAAGCTCGACCAGACCAGCGTACATTGACTCGTTCCAGAGCGGCACTTCTCCATTCAAAGCACAGAGGGTCGCCTCAACAGGGGTTAACGACAAACACAAGCACATTCAGCCTCGAGGAAATGAGTATTTTTTTAAGAACACCCAAAACCTCCTTTGGTTTCTAAGGGCTTTAGGTCATTATCTTTGCCTATAATTGTGCTCGTTAAAATGGAACGATCTATTGGCACAAATCCTGCACTTAACATGTTTTCCATCGCTTTTTTTCCTTCATTTAGGTGCGCTGTGTGCATGAGTGACAGAAGGATCCACTTTGTTTGTTCTCATCCTGTTGGAGCATCATAAATCTAGCCAGACATATGATACGCTAATGAATAATGAAGAGCAAATCTCTTTCTCGCTCTTTTTTTCCAGTCTCTCTCTCTCTTCTGTTGTTGTCTGTGGAGACGCTGAGGCCTGAAATGCACATTTCTACAAAGAACAGCAATTATGCTCCTCATTTGCATGACTTAACATGCATTTGCATGTGCTTGCGCAGAACGCTTTGTGCCCGGCCTGTGTTTAACACGGCAGAACGTGGAGCCGTTAACAAGCTTTATCCTGAGACCGAGCCTAATGGACGACAGCCCTGCTGGAAGTTTAATGAGTCTTTGCTCACAATGTAGTGAGTAGTAGACAGACAGATGGAGAGAAAGACAGGCACATTAGTTTAAAGACTTGCATTCTCTACACAAGTAATGCGAATACAACTGCTTGTAACCACAGATGCTTGCTTTTTCATGTGGTTGCCAAGGATGCTTAATATATCAGTAGCATATTATTGTGTTTTCCACGCTTGACAGGTTTGTTTTGATTGAAGCAAATATTAGCGTGATTTCTCTGCTTGTGAGGCTCGGCTGAATATGTGTGAACGCTGCCATCTAAACTTTAGTGTTCACCATATAAACTGACTAAAAGATGGATTTAGGGTTCCAAACGAAAGGGCCAAAGATATCTAAGGCCCTATTTAGACTAAGACGTGTACACACTACCCCGGAGTTTCGAGCCTCGAAATTGGAGCTTTTTAAAAACGCTGTAGAGGCCGTTCGTAGCTGTCCATGAAAAGGGTTTTGTTTTCCTTTAAATGTTTTGTTTTTTGTGTAGAGATATTTTAGGTATAAATGTAGGTGGGCATGGATTTTTTATTTTATTCTATAGATTAATCTAGATTATAATGGCTCATTTGAATTCTGCCGAAGGCATTCAGAATATATGTGCTACCCAAATAATAATTCTTTGAGAACGGGTTACTTAAGCCAGGTGGCGCATTAGACCAGGGGCTCATCTCCTGTTTCCAAAATGAATCTCAAACTGCTTGAGAAACTGTTCTACTATGATAATTGGTGATGAAAATTAATGATGTTCAATAAGATGTACTTGTGTTTACTTACTGTTTATTCAGTTAAACATGAATTTGATTTGAACTGTTTTGTAGGCCTACATAAGCTGGAAACAGCGATTTTCGATTGCCTTAAATCGACTAAAGTCATAACTAAACTAAACAGAAATGGAATTAAGACGTGTGAAGTATGAATATATTAGTGGAATTATTAAAGTAAACACCAAAATTAAAACTATTACCATAATGTAGGACTTTTCGCCATATTTTCCGACAAGATCTACACACGCAGCTGTCAGTAAAGGACCGCACACACACATACACACACACACACACATACATTACGAAATGCAGATTTTTTTTTTCTTTCCATTTGGTGCACGCTATTAAATTCCATAACACTCTCACCAGTCCTTACTCCTTATTTGCGTCTATACCCCAGTTTGTCACAGGGGCATGAATGAAATGTTCATGAGTTAAAGTGAAACTGCCGAACTGCAGTTAAAGTCAGGCATCCTGCTGATTTGATTCAGAAGGGTACTTTTTTTGTCAGACGGCTCACCGATCAGGTATACATCTGCGGTAAAATATTAAGGTGAAAGTCATCATAGCTTGCGTAGAATAGACCCAGCTCCCAACCCACGTGATAAGAGTCTTGTGTTAACGCAACACGATAACGCCGATAACGGCCCACCACTAGTTATAAAACATTTCATACGTTATTAATGTTGCTTTGAAATTATTGTATTTGAAATTGGATAATAGTGACACCTACAGGTCATAGAGAGGTAGCCTTAGTTTACTGTCACGTGATCTTGTTAGTCGTGTGATTATCAGAAAAACGAGAAGTTAACACGAATAGTGAGCTGCTGTTGTAAAGTGGAAGAAGAACTTCGTATGGTTTTATATGCAAGAAGAACAAACTGAAAATATCTTATTGACTTTTGGACTTTAGGAGATGCACACGTTTTTTTGTTTTTTTTGACGGTGTCATCATGTAAAATGTCAGGATGTTGTATCTAATGAGTGTCATGCTGTTTAAGTGTTGTCTAAATAACATGAAGATGTCATGATGATGATGAAGATAATCACAACGAAGACATTAAAAAACTTTGAGACATCAGTTGAAGCTTGATACTTTTAATCAGAAGAAAACATTCTGGAGCCGTTACACTGCTTTCATTTTAAAACGCTGCTACTCCATGTCAGTGTGGGTGGGGGAAAACGGAGACATCTGAAAACGGAGGCATGGCTGCAGACATTCACGCTACCTGATTGGGGCTTTTTCCTCAATATTACATACTGTCTTACAGGATGCAAGACTACTTAACACTGAGGAAAAAGCCACTTGTAAGTTCAGACTTTGCAAGTTTGATATAGAAAACAAACTCGCGTCGGGTAAATCTTCAAAGAGAACAGTCTACTTTTTAAACGTTATTCACATCACCCTCGCTGCATTGTTTCATTCAACAATAAAATGAAAACACAATATAAAGAACTGTCTATTTTCATTTTCATATTAACTTAACAGACACCAAAAATGTTAAGGTGTCGGGTAGCTACATATTTATATGACCAACATCTTCATCGTATGTATATTTATAACAAAACAGAGCCTACAAATAATTAATTTATTGAAAAATATGATACACCCTCTCGCTTTTGCTGAATATCAGTTTTAATAATCAATAATGGCCATTATAGGAGTATAACATATAATTTGTTTATACAATTTAGGAAAAAGCAGACAATCAGTCAAATGTGCAGAATCAGTGTAAGTGGTTGCATAAATTAAAATGTTAACTTATCTTTGTGCTCAGCCAAAACCTTTTACCTGAGAACAGGTAATAGATTCAAAAGACGAAAGGGTTGTTAGATGTATACAAGATGAATTAAATATCACATTTAACAACTATACTGAGATGAAATCCAGCTGTGTATCCTTGATGAACTGTCCGCCCTACTCTCACCTGGGGAGCTATGCTCAAAGCACCCACTGACTGCCTGGAGCTCAGACGTGCACATACACTGCAGTGCATGCCAGAGTGTGTGTGTGTGGTCACGTGATGTGCTTTTTTAGCAGTGTAGTGTAGACGGAGAGCTGTTCAGAAACGCTAGTTCTAAAAGGACCTTTTTAAAACTGAAATGTATTAGAGTAAACGGGGCCTTAGCAAAACAAGACGTCATGTCAAAATATGCAGCCATAAAAAGAATAGAATGCTTAAGCATACCTGTTGATCTTGTCATAGTTGCCTATTAAGATTATATAAAATACATAATGTCACTTGCTTCATTATATTTGGATTTCTTAATAATGCTGTGCTACTTTTTATGTGACTTATTTTTCAGAAAATTTTGCATTTATCAGTTTGTAAATGTATAAATATTAGTATTTTTTGTCAATAATAATAGTAATATTACATGTTAAAACAAATAAAAATAATGTACGTAATATAATAAATATGCACAGAATATTTATATCAGCTTTAAACATCTATTATTCAAAACATTACTAATTTAAAATTAATACTGTCCTTTAAATATACTGAGCTTATCTCAAAATGTATTCATTCATTCATTTCATTTCGGTTTAAACCCCTTTATTAATCTGGGGTCGCCACAGTGGAATGAACCGCCATCTTATCCAGCATATGTTTTGCACATTGGATGCCCTTCCAGCTGCAACCCATCACTGGGAAACATTCACACGCACTCATTCGCACACATACACTATGAAAAATGTAGCCTACCCAATTTACCTATACATGTCTTTGGACTTGTTGGTGAAACCAGTGCACCCTGAGCAAATCCACGATGACACAGGGAGAACATGCAAACTCCACACAGAAACGCCAACTGACCCAGCCGAGGCTCGAACTAGTGACCTTCTTGCTGTGAAGCAAACCCTATTTTAAAATTAATATTCATTATAGTATTTGATGCCCAAATGCATTTAAAACAATTTTCCCTCAATGTCTTTGGTCAAGAAATGCAAATAATTAAAAACTTCTAACAAGTCAAAACTGTATAATTGATGCAACAAGCATCTGGAAATGTATCTGTATAGTTGAACGATAGTGTCTTACAAAATCTACCGGATGTTCGGGGAGTTCCTCATTGTCTATTTAGTCCAAACCTGAGAAGAACCAGTTCCCATCCTGTTTAAAAACTCTCCTTTCTTCTCCGCGCTTCATGATATCAATGTGATGAAACCACACACAAACTGCAGCCCGGATTGTGGCTTTTTAAAGGAAATTCCCTGGCATAAATCATAAATATGATATGAGCCCTAACATCAATTTTTCAGGGCTTTATTTTTTAATGCCGAACAAAAGTTCTCAGATATTCATAATTTAAGTGACAGTTTCCATGTTTCAGATTGGACTGTTTCCACAGAGCTTATGAAATGTGGATTCGAGACGTTTGCTTGATGATGAAAACCACATCGGATATCGTCTTGATTCAGGGAGCCGTTATTGTAAATGTGAGGCCTGCTGAATTATTGAGAACGTGTCTTGAGGGCGCGATGCGAAAAATTGGAAGTACTATATTCAAAACTTCTCAAGTCTACTCTCTGTTCCTCATTTGTCTTTCTTTGTGGTGGTTTATAAGGTTTCGAACAGCTGTATTACTACACACGCTTTGGAATATTAAGCTCAATGAGGATGTATTGGGTTTTTTTTCTCTTTTTTTAGCTTTGCCATTCATTGTTTAAATGCTCCACATGGACCGAGGCTTCTTTCCATCACACTCGTCTTACAATACAGAGAAAAAGATGAAGTTCCCCCGAAGAACAGATTGATTTATTTGTCTGAATAAGCTGCAGGTACTGGCTGTCGCACCCGCAGGAGTATTTAAGAACATCCGATGAGACTATTTCACAAGCACACGGAGCTTACCGTGTCTCATTTCTTATTGCTTGTGCGGCGCTTTTGATGAAATATACTGCAAATATATATCCCAGAGGAATTATTTATTGCTCAGATGTCGCTCTTTTGTAGCTCAGGAGATCATATGAGGTACACAATTATGTTTTGTTCAATTTTTTTTTTGTAAAACTGTACTCTTGGCTTACCGTAAAATTGAAGTCAAATTTATTTGTACCACTTTTCACATTTTAACTGCTTCATTCTCAGAAATAAATGTATGAAAGTTGTCACTGGGGTGATGTCTTTTTAAAAAGAACACTTTTGTTCTTTTTAAGTGCCAATATGGACATTTAAAGTACCAATACGCACCCTGTAGGGTCAAACGACTGCCTTTGTACCTTTATTTCGGAGAGTGTTCAGAGAAAATAAATGAGGTTAATCTTAGTAATGTCTTGAAGCCTTGCAGTCTAGTGTGTGCATGATTACTATGCATATGCAATATTCATTTAAAGATTTGCATACTTACTGTATCAAACTCTATATGTAGTTCTGGGAGATATTATAGTTCCTTTTTGCAATAAAATTTTAAGAAAATATGGATTTTACTGACATATATGACATATGATGTTTTTGTTTTGTTTTGTTTTTGATGTTGTGCACACAAATCAGTGGTTTCCAACTTAAGAGTTTCTTTTTTCAGTTGAACAAAAAAGAAGATAATTTGAAAAATGTTTGAAATCTGTAACCAGTGACTTCTTATAATAGACAAATACAAATACAATGGAGGTTTCCAACAATTTTCAAAGGAACTTATTTTGTGTGCAGCAGGAAAAAGAAACTCAAACATGTTAGTGAAGGGTGAATAAACGTTGGCATATTTTTGAGTTTGGGGGAACTGGGTTATATATGGGTTAAGTCCTATAGCTTCATGATGTTTTCAGAAAGCTCCTTGAGAAAAATAATGATAGACATACACTTATGGATCAATATGGACACATTGGCCTTTAAAAATGGGAAATATTTGAGTGATTTTGAGATGATAGACTAGTATGATGCACACTTTAACTGAGACTCTTTCATTTTTCTGAAAGAATACTATAGCATTTTATAGTAAATACTAAATTGTTTTTGAACCACACCATAGTAAAGTGTGTTAACACTGTTAATCAATGATTCAACAGCATACTTGTAGTATTAATTATAATGCACTGATAAACTGTAATAAATAATGTAATTTGTATTACTGCAAACTGGGAAGTTGTATTACAATATACACTGTATATATAGAAAACCGCAGTGTTTGGTAGTTTGTTTATATTACTATAGTTGTTGCATTATCATAGCAACTATTGAATTACCACAACAGATTAAATTTAGTATTTACTATAGTATTCTTAAAAAAACAATATCAATTAGCATAGATTCAGAATCAGTTTTATTGCCAAGTGTGCTTCACACAGACAAGTAATTTGTTTTGGCTACAGAAGCTTCCAGTGTACATACAGTGACAAGTGACAACACAAAATAAATATAAGAGTGTCACCATCCTGCAGTTTGTCTCCATTCCCCTAGAGGTCCCCGTGTTTCCACTCTGTATTTGTTCTTCCTCATGTGTTCTTGTTTACTTAATTTAGATCACCTGTGACTTGTTCCAGCCAGTGTATTTAAGTTGTCACTTTGTCTGTGTTCCTCACTCGGTGTTTGAGTCATCTCTGGTGAACTTGCCTTGCGTTTCCCTTGATCTCCTGAGCTACGTCTAGTAAGAGTGTTTTATTTTCCTTGTTGCTGACTGCATTAATTATCTGTTTGTTTTCTCCCCTCGTGGAGTTTTCTTTACATGTTTATTATACTGTTAGAGTATTTTGTATACCTCATTCTGAGAAGAACCTAAGTTGTCTGTTTTGCTACCTCATTTTTGAGAAGAACCTAAGTTGATTTTTTTTTTTAATAAATCCTTGTTTTCTGGATTCCCTCTTGGAGTGTTTTCGTTTGGGTCCAACACAACTTCCTCTGTGGCTTAGTGGTATACACATCGGTTTCCACACCAGAGACCCGGGTTCAAGACCCAGTCGTGACAGAAACACCGAGTCAGACATGGACCCAGAGGCACTCAGTACCAAAGATCTGTTGGCAGTGATTGGCAGTCATGAAGCTTCGTTCCAGCGTCATGAAGAGGTTCTCCGTCGTCAAGAGGAGGTGATGACAAAACACTCAGAGCTCCTTGCTGATGTCACTTCGTCCATTCGGCAACTCTTTCAAAGCCTTCCTGGGGTTTCTTCTCCTGCTTCTCCTGCTGCACCACCCCTAAGTACCAACAGTCCTCCCATAGCTCCAGTAGCTGCTGCAGAGCCCAGACTTCCACCCCCCAAGCCATTCTCAGGAGATCCTAGTTCCTGTCAGGGATTTCTCACCCAGTGCTCTCTCACTTTTGAGCTTCAGCCCTCAAGTTTTCCCACTGACCGCTCAAAGATCGCTTATATTATCACCCTTCTGACTGACATGGCATTGTCTTGGGCCTCTGCGGCATGGGAGTCCCAGCCTAGTTATTGCCAGTCATACACAGCCTTTGAGAAGGAATTCAAGAAGGTGTTCAATCACCCAGTTAGTGGACAGGAGGCTTCCAAACGTCTCCTTACTCTCCGTCAAGGTCCTCGCAGCGCTGCAGACTTCGCCATTGAATTTCGAACTATTGCAGCAGGTAGTGGATGGAATGACGAGGCCTTAAGAGTCTGCTTTCTGGGCGGATTAGCTGAATCCATTCAAGATGAGATGGCCACCCGGGAACCAGCCAAAGACCTAGAATCCCTTATTGATATGGCCATTCGCCTTGATATTCGCTTGAGAGAACGGAGAATGACTCGAGGCAGAGCATCCCAGTCCCAAACTCCTGTTCACAAACCTGCATCTCCAGTTCATGCTCCACCAGTCAGACTTCCCCCAGTCAATGAACAAGCTCCCGAGCCTCCAGAAGATATGCAGCTAGGTCGTTCCAGACTCTCTGCCAGTGAAAGGGACAGACGGATGAGGGAGCGACGATGCCTTTACTGTGGTATGTCTGGTCATTTTCGATCCACTTGTCCAGAACTATCGGGAAACGAGGGTCCCCACCGAGTTACAGGAGGACTGTGATGGGGAAAATAAGAGTTCCTCCTGCCAACACCGTTCTAGCTCTCAAAGCTATTTTGTCCTGGGAGAGTCATCAGTTCCCAGTCCAGGCAATGATCGATTCAGGCGCCGCAGGTAATTTCATAGATCTCTCCTTGGCCAAGAAACTTAAGATTCCTACCCACCTTCTCCCTCATCCCCAGTCAGTAACTGCTTTGGATGGTAGACCCCTTGAACCCGGCAAAGTAACTGAGGCCACTCAGTCCCTGAAGCTTACCATTGCTAAACATCAGCAGGAGGAGACTTTCTACCTTATTGACTCTCCCGAGTATCCGGTCATTCTAGGTCATCCCTGGTTGCACAGACATAATCCCCATATCAACTGGTCTACTGGTTCCATTCTAGATTGGAGTCCTTCATGTCACTTCACCTGTTTTACCCAGAGCCTCTCTGCCCCTAATCCCGAGCCTCAAGATTCTGTAGATCTGTCTCAAGTTCCCGCTGTCTATCATAAGTTTAGGGCAGTATTCAGTAAGTCTCGAGCCACCTCTTTGCCACCCCACCGCCCATACGACTGTGCAATTGACCTTCTCCCCGGTTCCTCTCCTCCTAGAGGCAGAGTCTTCTCCCTATCTCCCCCTGAACAGGCTGCTATGAACGCTTACATCCAAGAGTCCCTGGCAACTGGCATCATCCGAGCCTCCACTTCCCCTGCTGGTGCTGGCTTCTTCTTTGTGGGGAAGAAGGATGGGGGGCTTAGGCCTTGTATCGATTACCGAGGTCTTAACAAGATAACCATTCGGAATCGATATCCCCTGCCTCTTATGGCTACTGCCTTTGAGCTGCTGCAGGGAGCTTCCATTTTTACCAAGCTCGACCTTCGCAATGCCTACCATCTGGTGCGGATACGGCAAGGAGATGAATGGAAGACTGCTTTTAACACCCCCACAGGCCACTATGAATACCTGGTGATGCCTTTCGGCCTTACCAATGCCCCTGCCGTGTTCCAGGCACTTATCAACGACGTCCTCCGAGACATGCTAAATATATTTGTATTCGTTTATCTGGACGATATACTTATATTTTCCAAGTCCATGGAGGAGCATGAGGGCCATGTCAGCAGGGTTCTCCAAAGACTCCTTGAAAATCATCTCTTTGTCAAGCCAGAAAAATGTGAGTTTCATGTTTCCCTGACTAAGTTTCTTGGGTACATTGTCACCCCTGGTCACCTGGAGATGGACCCTAGTAAGATTAAAGCTGTTCTCAACTGGCCTATTCCAACCACAGTAAAAGAGGTGCAACGGTTTGTGGGCTTTGCAAACTTTTACAGGAAGTTTATCAGGAATTTCAGCTCAGTTGTGGCTCCCTTGACAGCACTGACAAAGGGAGGAGGAGTCAAGATTGAATGGGGCCCTAAAGCAGCGGCTGCCTTCCAGGATCTCAAGGATCGATTCACCTCAGCTCCCATACTCTCTATCCCTAATCCAGACATACCCTTTATGGTAGAGGTGGATGCCTCAGATGTGGGTGTAGGAGCCATTTTATCACAGAGGAATGAGGATGGAAAACTACACCCCTGTGCTTTCATGTCACGTCGCCTGTCTAATGCCGAGCGCAACTACCACGTGGGGGACCGAGAGCTGCTTGCTGTTAAGTTGGCCTTGGAAGAATGGCGCCATTGGCTTGAGGGCGCTCGACATCCTTTCCAGGTACTTACAGACCATAAGAACCTAGAATATCTCCAGCAGGCCAAGCAACTGAACCCTCGGCAGGCTCGATGGTCTCTGTTTTTCAACAGATTTCAGTTCATCCTGACTTATAGACCCGGTTCCAAGAACCTTAAGCCTGATGCCTTGTCCCGAGCCTACTCTCCAGAGACACATGAAAAACCTGTTTCTTCTATTATTCCTAGTTCAAGGATTGTTGCCCCCCTCAGATGGGATCTGGAACAAGTGGTCCGTAAGGCTCAAACCAAAGAACCTGATCCAGGGAATGGACCGTTGGGGGCTCTATATGTCCCTCGAGCAGTGCGAGCTCAGGTCTTGCAATGGGGTCATGAGTCTGTATTGACCTGCCACCCAGGTAGTTCCCGTACTTTAGAATTCCTCCGACGTCGCTTTTGGTGGCCTTCCATAAAGGAAGATGTTAAAGGTTATGTGGAGGCCTGCCAAGTATGTTGTCAGGGAAAATCATCACACCAGCGACCTCAGGGACTGCTCCATCCCTTACCTGTTCCCCACAGGCCTTGGTCACACCTTTCCCTGGATTTCATTACAGGACTTCCACTCTCCCAGGGCAACACGGTCATATTGGTTGTGGTGGACCGATTTTCCAAGGCTGCCCGGTTCATTCCTCTGCCCAAGTTGCCATCGGCTAAAGAGACTGCTGAGCTCATAATAAGCCATGTTTTCAGAGTTTTTGGCATTCCCCAAGACATTGTTTCTGACCGAGGTCCACAATTTCTGTCCAGATTCTGGGGGGCTTTTTGCAGACTCTTCGGAACCACTGCCAGCCTATCATCCGGGTTCCATCCTGAGTCTAATGGTCAGACAGAACGTGTTAACCAAGATTTGGAAACCTCTCTACGGTGCATGGCAGCCAATAACCCCACCACTTGGTCATCTTACATAATGTGGGCTGAATATGCCCACAACACCCTCAAGTCCTCAGCCACCGGACTTTCCCCTTTTGAATGCCAATTTGGTTATACCCCTCCATTGTTTCCTGAGAAAGAGGTCCAGGTGGGAGTTCCCTCAGCCCAGCACTTTGTTCGACGCTGTCGACGAACCTGGAGGAGAGCTAGAAGCGCTCTCCTTCGAACCTCCCTGAGATACCAACATCAGGCTAATCGCCGTCGTCGAAGGCCTCCAACTTTCCGGGTTGGCCAGAGAGTCTGGTTGGCCACTAAGAACCTTCCACTCCGGGTTGAGTCGAGAAAATTGTCCCAGAGGTTCATCGGGCCATTTAGAATAGCCAGGAAAGTTAACCCTGTTTCTTATCGTTTGTATCTTCCTCGTTCACTTAGAATTAATCCCACATTTCATGTCTCTTTATTAAAACCTGTCTTGTCTTCTCCCTTTGCCCCCCCTCGCAGACCCCCTCCACCTCCCAGGATCATTGACGGCCAGCCAGCCTACACGGTCCACCGGATACTGGACTCCAGGAGGGTCCAGAACTCACTTCAGTATCTGGTTGACTGGGAGGGCTACGGGCCAGAGGAGCGCTCCTGGATTCCTGCCAAAGACATCCTGGACCCTAGTTTAATCCGGGAGTTTCATACCCAGAGGCCAGGGTGTTCTGGTAGGAACGTCAGGAGCCGTTCCTAAAGGAGGGGGTCCTGTCACCATCCTGCAGTTTGTCTCCATTCCCCTAGAGGTCCCCGTGTTTCCACTCTGTATTTGTTCTTCCTCATGTGTTCTTGTTTACTTAATTTAGATCACCTGTGACTTGTTCCAGCCAGTGTATTTAAGTTGTCACTTTGTCTGTGTTCCTCACTCGGTGTTTGAGTCATCTCTGGTGAACTTGCCTTGCGTTTCCCTTGATCTCCTGAGCTACGTCTAGTAAGAGTGTTTTATTTTCCTTGTTGCTGACTGCATTAATTATCTGTTTGTTTTCTCCCCTCGTGGAGTTTTCTTTACATGTTTATTATACTGTTAGAGTATTTTGTATACCTCATTCTGAGAAGAACCTAAGTTGTCTGTTTTGCTACCTCATTTTTGAGAAGAACCTAAGTTGATTTTTTTTTTTAATAAATCCTTGTTTTCTGGATTCCCTCTTGGAGTGTTTTCGTTTGGGTCCAACACAACTTCCTCTGTGGCTTAGTGGTATACACATCGGTTTCCACACCAGAGACCCGGGTTCAAGACCCAGTCGTGACAAAGAGAAAAAAAAGATGATAAACATTAAATAAAGATGCAATTAGCCAAGAAATCTGGATGTTGAAATGTATGAACAGATTGTTTTAAATATACAGGTTATAAGGTGCTGTGTACAAATGCGAATGTAGAAAGTATCGCATTGTAAATTGATATAAGGTGCTGTGTACAAATGCGTATAAGAAAGTATTGCACATATTTATTGCACAGTTGGGGCACAATTAACTGTTCATAATGTAGATGGCCTGAGGAAAGAAACTTTTCCTGTGTCTGGCTGTTTTTGTGCTTGGTGCTCTGAAGCGCCTACCAGGCGGTAACAGTTCGAACAGGTAATGTGCTGGGTTTTACGAGGCCTTTTACTCACTCTGGAAGAGTACAGTTCTTGAAGTGTTGGAAGGGTAGTGCCAGTGATTCATTCAGCAGTCCGGACTATTCACTTTAGTCTACGGAGGTCGGTTTTGGCAGCTAAGCCGAACCAGACGGTGATTGAAGTGCAGAGAATGGATTGGATGGCAGCTGAGTAGAACTGAACGAGCAGCTCCTGTGGCAGGTTAAACTATGTGAGTCTATGTGAATGTCCCACTTAATTTTAATAGTATTTTTATAGTATTTTTAAATAAAAATTTTATTAAGAATTTCAGAAGATTTCAGTAATTATAAATAAAAAAAGTATATATACTTTTTTGAGGGGCTGGCTAGCTCTTGTTTTGAGAACATATGGAAAGAGATGTGTCCAGAGATGAGCCCAGCAATGACAGGGCAGAGTCAGTCTTTGTAGCAAACAGATTGGCTCATTTAATATGACTTTTCCCTGATGGTCACCACTCAACACACTGCACTCCGTTCTAATAAAGGAGCAAGAAAGAGCAAATGGAGAAGGAGACCTGCAAGCTGGAGTTTGTAAAGTCACTTCTAGATGTATTGAGAGTGCGAGACAGAGCAGATCTCATGAGTGGACCGATGCCCACAGCTCTCCTGGCATCAATTTCAGCATGTGTCTCCCATGGTCCCCCCTCAGTAAAGCCTGTCAGACTCCAGTGTGGTAATTGAGTTTCTGCAGAGGCGAAATGAAACCGAAGTTTCAGCGGCAGCTTCAAAGGTAGAGACGCTGTTTGGGGTTTGTCCACTCCTGCACTGCCCGAGCGATCGATTTAATTCCTCATATGGTAAAGCAGAAAGATGGATCCAGGATCAGGTATCTCTCAGATTCAGCAGAGTTCGGCAGAGCACTTCTATGCCACGAGGGAAAAAACACCTTGATGTGTGAGATGATGTGTTTGAGCAGCTGGAGACTAAAACAAGCTCTTGTCAGAGGGCACATGCCTTTGATCAGTTATTGATGGTACATTGTGGTAAACAGATGCCCTTGCTGTATCACTTTAACCTGACGGTGTTCAAAGTGCACAAGGCACCTAAAGCAGTGCCACTGGTTGGGTATTTGTTTTGGGACATTGTAAGTAGGGCTGTAACGATACACCAAACCCACGATTCGGTTCGTATCACGATTTTTGACCCACGATTCGATTCGTATCACGATTTTTTATTTTATTTTTTTCGTGTGGGGTGGGAAAAAGAAAGATTTTTAAAACTATTTTTAATTAAATAACATTTGAAAAATCTTTATAAACTAAACATCAAAGAACAATATTAACTATGCAAATTATTAACAATATAAATAGCCATATATAAAATAAATAAATAGCCAAAGCTATATCACTTCTGTTTTCTTTGTAACAAAATACTGTTGAAAAACCAAACTAAACTCCATTGTTTAGATGGTTCAAGCATGTTGAAAATTATTTTTCAATCAAGTTCTCTTGCATAGAAAAAGTAAATTAAATAGGGATGCTCATTTCGTTAATTTTGCTAACTGACAACCGCCGCTCATTAATCGGTTATTAACGGTTAACTGGTCAGATTACTATTAATTTTATATTAAACAAATTGACGTGTCTATTTTGTGTATGACACATTAAATATTGCATTTTAAAATACTGATTTATTTTTATATATTAATAGCGGAACAGAACAACATCTTCACGCACCTGCAGTGTTTAGCACAGAAGAGCAGAATAATCTAAATAAAATGAATAAAATAAATAGGACTGCCCTAAATTATTTTCACTTAAATAATTAATTTATTTTACAAAACGAAAATACTGACTGATTCTTTTTAATAACCGGCATAGGCTTTTTTCCAATCATATGTTTATTTCTTCCGTCAAATAAAAATCGCAGACTTCCTCAAATTGCTTGCTCCACGGAAAATATGCATTTATTTAATGCCCCGCTGTTATTATTATAATCACAAAACCTTTTACATTTTAATAGAAATCCTTATTTTAAAGATTATGTCCTGATATAGCCTATGCTTTCCTCTCCCTCGCGGTTCAAGTGCGCGCGCTGCCTGATGAAAAGACAACAACACGCGCGCATATGTAGACTTTTTGTAAACAGTTTGTTTAAATATGATATTGCATTAATCTGCGTACATGTTTTAAGCTGTAAAATAAAAAGTAAAGCCTATTTGTTGCGTTTATTACGCAGATCCAGGTCAACATAAGCGCTGCAGGGTTTAGTATCAACAGGTCTGTATCAAACAGCAATATTCTTCTTCCATTTTGCTTCTTTAGCAAATGTGTCTGTAGGCACGGGTTATACGTTATCATCCCGCAAATTAAGTATGCCTTGCAGTTAAACAAGTGGCCGAAAACAAGGCGCACCTTACTGCCTTTATGTTGACAAGGAAAAAAGAAGAGGCGCGGTCCTCTTATAAACGACTGAATCAGCTGGGTATCGATTGTGCAAAAGTGTTGCTGTCTGTGTTGTTACAATTGTAATATTTAATAATATTGTGATATTCAAGATTTGTATATTCATACAGCTCTGGATTACTTAAAACAGCGATTAGACCTTCAGAGCGGTGTTAATGCGTCCTGAAGTAAAGCGAAACGGCTATAAACTCCAGCAAGATAGAGTGATTATATACAGAGCCATATACCTTTATCTCTAAATAAAGTAGGCTATAACTATAGAAACTGTGTTTATTTTAACTGAAAGCTTCGTCGTGTTTTCTGACCTCACGTATCTGTCAGTCAGCACTCCCAAAGGTTCAAACAGAAAGCGCACTGCACGGTTACAGAAAAGTTTGGCTGTTACCTGACATGCCCATCCCTCTCTGCGCAGCCACATTAACAGTGTGAGCAAATCAACGTATATGCGCTGAAAATCCGGCCGCTTTGACAGCATTGGCAATGTTTCTGGTGTTGTCGGTTGTCAAGCGGGGTTAAGTTGGTTTTGTTTTTGATATTCCTGACACATTCAGACGGTCCCTTACTAAGAGCTCCGTGCGAGCTCTCCCGGCTAAATATTGCGAGGGCTTAAACGGAGCAGTGCTTGTAATGTCGAACGAAAAAAAGTGTTAATTAGCTCAACTTTTGCAGGCACGCGTGACTTTATTGGAAAAGTATCACGGGGTGGGTGTGTCGCGATTCTTCCTTATTACACCGCGACACAGGATCGTAGATCTGAGTGTCGCGATTTCGATTTTATATCGTGTATCGTTACAGCCCTAATTGTAAGTACTCCATAGTATACTTTGTTTCGTAATTAAAAGAATAGTTCGCAAAAAAAATTTAAATTCAAAACTCTATTTGAGTTTCTTAGATATTGTGACACATGATAGCTGCTAGCTTCTTCCCTTACTATAGATGTCGATGGGTGCCAGCAGGTACCCATAGAAAAAATATAGTCTTTTGTGTTTAATTTTTGTATGAACTATTCCTTATAGTGTTTTTGTAAAATTAATAACTTTTATTATGATTATGATGATGATGATTATGATGATGATGATGATGATGATGATGATGATGATTATTATTATTATTATTATTATTATTATTATTATTATTATTCAGCACAGTAGTATTAAATTGACCAAAAGTGTTTTTAAATGTGTTTCAGAGGTTTCTTTCTCATGAAATAATGCTAATTCCAAATTGTGTTTTAACCGCTGTAACTATT